>NC_053449.1:30322873-30351704 GCF_007990345.1 Gossypium hirsutum
TTCAATTTTGTTTTTGATTTTTTTTAATTTTTTTTGAAAACTACAATTTACGTACATAAATTAACCAGCTCTGATACCAACTGATACGAGCTCGTTTCGTATGAAATAACGAGTCGTAATATTTTCTGATCGAAATTAAGTAGTGTCGGCCTTGAAATAAATTCAAGTCTTGGTGTTTAAAATTAAATGGTTTTGGGAAACAAGGGAGTTTGATGGAGCGTTGTTTGCTGGATATTTCAATGAAAATAAGTCGAACCCTTATTAGTAAATAAGGACCCGGGGCTTAAGGTTTCAAAGAAAGAAAGGATTTGGGATAAAACTGAGACCCTCTATTTAGCAAAATAGGAACCTACGGTATGAAGAACGCCACCCCAATGGTGATAAGTTCGAAACAAAGTCAGATTGACGCCACTTGTTGAAGATAAGTCAATTTGAGCTTTGGAGAATAAAGAGAGTGAATTGCCTCACTAAAATGATATTTCATTCAGAAATTTGTTAAAAGTCCTTTTACAAGAAATTGAGCAACTATTTATAGTCTAATGTCTAGTAGCCGAATAGACATATTCTAGACTTAATTTCTAAGCAAAAATTGAACAAAAATTCAGCTTAAATTCATGTATATGCTTGCATCAAGGTTTGGCTGAATAGAGACCAAGGAAGAGCTTTCAATGAACTTGGAAAAAATGGCAGCAGCTACATTCGGCCAATGGAGTTTAATGAGGTCATTCATGAAGCAACTATTGATGAAAAATTACCAGCATTAATTGGCAACTTGAACAGGCATTTAGAAGTGTGAATGGACGGTTTTGAAGAGCCTTGAAGTGTGAACATGGCTGAACCGAATAGACATAGTGTGAACAGCTTTTATACGCCCTTGGGAAGAGAATCGGCCAAGCTTGAAAGGATGAAAAGCTTGATCACTCTTGGCCAAATAGTTGCCTTGAAGAACAGCAAAATTAATCAGCTTTTAATGCATTAGTTCAGCTGCACATGCATCTTCAAATTCATTGAATCTCCATGCATGAATCTGCCCAATTCATCTCCAAATTCGGCTGTACCTAAAAATAAACATGAACTTAATTAATTTCAAGCAAATTCATCTGAACTAAATTAAAATATAATGTGAACATCCTAAATAACATTGAGACAACTTAAATATTAACAAATCATAACCCATAAATTTGGCTAGACAAATTTAAAACATGTAATAACTTAGACAAACTAAATGACATCAAGACATCTTTAATTTAACTAAATCAAGACATATTAAACACTTAAATTAATTAAGACATATTTAAAAGTTGTAATGAAACTTATTTAAATGTTTATTTAAATGGTCTAAATTCCAGCATCAAATTAATTAGCTAGAACGAAATTCAGCTTCAAAGAAGTTGAATATGTTCAGCTCGTTTTTAAACTCCTTGCTATCATTTTCCTCAACCCGTTCCACCATTGCTAAAATAGCATCTTTGAATCGTTTAGCTCTAGATCGCGTTATTGGACCAATGGGCAGCTTAATGGCTTCTTGTTCGTTCTCCATTTGGTTCGTAGGCAAGCTCACATCATACTTGATCCTCGTACACTTGTTTGGGAGTCATGGGAGCCAAAGTCACATTCTTGCCATGGTACTCAAAAGTATATCGGTTGGTGTAGCTGTTTTGAATGGCTCGTCGATCAAATTGCCATGGCCTTCCCAAGAGGAGATGACCCGCATGCATCGGGACTACGTCGCAAACAACTTCATCGCCATATTTGCCTATAAAGAAAGAGATGACGGCTTGTTTGGTGACCTTCAATTCACCACCATCATTTAGCCATTGTAGTTTATAAGGTTGAGGGTGTTTCGTCGTCGGTAATCCGAGTTTTTCTACGGGCATGCTGCTAACGACGTTTGTGCAACTCCCCCCATCAATAATCAAACTACAGACCTTACCTTGAATTAGACATCTCGAATGGAAGATGTTCTCGCGTTGTTGTTCATCTTTGATGCTTTGAATGCTCAAACTTCGTTTTACCACGAATAACTCTCCTTCAATAGCAAATTCAAGTTCTTCCTCCCTTTCTTCATCGGTAGGATGATCGAGATCATTCTCTTCCTCATCTTCAGATTCGATTTCACCATTAGACTTCAAGGTCATCACCCGGCGATTTGGGCATTGACTTGAAACACTTAATGTCTCGAGTAGAATTGCGCCCAGCTTCATTATTACTTTTGCTCGCCTCTCCACTTGGTTTATGGGCTTTTGGAATCGACAATGGATCTCGTGCCCGAATGGAATTCTCTTTCCTACTAGGTCCTTGACTCCATTTTAGGGTAGGAGATGAATTTGGATAAGCTCCACGCATAGGACCTTTTCTTTTAAGTTGTTTTTCTACCTTGATGGCCATATGCACCATTTCTTCGATTTCAACATAATGATGAAGTTCAACTACGTTGGCAATATCTTTGTTTAATCCAGCCAAAACCCTTGCCATGGTAGCCTCCCGGTCCTCTTCGATGTTGGCTCGAATCATGGCCACCTCCATTTCTTTAAAATAATCATCCACGCTTCGATTTCCTTGCGAAAGGTGTTGTAGTTTTTGGTGCAACTCTCGATGATAGTATGAAGGAATGAACCTTTTACGCATCAAGGCTTTCATTTCGGCCCTTGTGTTGATTGGCCGCTCCCCGTTCCTTCTTCGGCTCAAGATTAGTTGATCCCACCAGATCATTGCATAATCAGAGAATTCAATGGCCGCCAACTTCACCTTCTTGCTTTCCGAGTAGTTATGACATTCGAAAACTAACTCGATCTTCTTTTCCCATTCTAAGTACACCTCCGGATCAGATTTGCCTTGGAATGGGGGAATGGACATTTTTATGTTCCTCAAATCGTTATCTATTCGGCCTCGTTCTCGTTGAAGATAATTTTGTTGGACTCTTCATTGTCCACTTGCATTGGACCCATGTTCACTTTCAGCGTCACTTTGCTCGGGAGATTCATCCTCTAAATCAGCTTACCGTCTTCGATTTCTCGGAGGGCTTAAGGGGGTTCTTCTTCGTTGGACTCTTCCTTCTACACGATCAATTCTTTCTTGAATTGGTTCCAGTTTTTGATCGAGCAGATGTTCCATCTCACGTAACGTAACATTGCTTGCAAATTCAAGTCCGGCACATTCCGAACAGGTTGCCTTTCCGCCATGCTTCTCGTAGAGCTTCTTGACATATAAAATTATTGATACGACCCTGCCCCGAAAACATCCTTGGTTCAGTTCATCAGGCGACAATCGCAAATTCTTGCAAGTTGATCGAGATTGTTTCAATTCAATGGAGCTCAAATTCGAGCTAATTTCAGCTCATTAAATTTGAACTTCAATTTATTTTAACTTATGCTTTTAAATAGTTGCTGGAATAAATTAAGTTCATTAGTTAGTTTATTAATTTCATCATGCACATGATTTAATTTGGGTCTAATAATTTTTATATTAAATTTTCTTTATTTAGTATATGATTTAATTATGTTTTCAATTAGTACACATTCATTTGTCATAGGTTAAGGCATGCATTTAATTTGTCTATGTTTCAGCCAAATTTATTATGTCTCATTGTTGACTTAATGTGTTTGAAGTCCAGCCGAAATTAATTGTCTTTAGATGTATTGTTTGACCGAATTTAATTTGTGTTTGCAGGTCATTAAATTCGGCTACTTAATGGCTAAGGAGACATGCATTTAAGGAGATGTTCCCATGCATGGACGGCATTAATTAGTTGCTGGAGCTTGCATGCATGGCCGAATTTAATGAGCAGAAAGGGAGATGTTCCCATGCATGGAACGGCATTTAAAGGAAGCAAAGACATGGATTTAATGAGATGTTCCCATGCATGGACGGCATTAATGAAAGCATGCAAGGGGGGACGTTTTTGAATGCCATTAAAGCTGGTATTGCTTCGGGTACAGCAAAGAGCTGTTGTTTGGGGAATTTCCAAGTGGCCATTCGGCCAAAACATGTTTGTTGCTTGCTGTTTAAACCAAGGCTGACGTTTCATGCTTCCAAAGAGCATTAAAGGCCGTCTTCAGGTTCCAAAGCTGATGCTTATTGTTGTCTTGAACACACCAAAGGACTTACAAATTTAGTTCAGCTCATTTAAGTTGAAGGAGAGTATTTAGGAGCTATTTGTGTGCCCAAGACGTCATTTAAAGCTGCTGCTGGCCATCCGAATTTCCAAGGCTGATTATTGAAGGATATTAAAGATTTTTGATGCCATTGCCGTCCCCAAGGTCTAGGATTCTTCAAAGGAGTGAACTTAGCTCTTAAGCTATTTTAGTTCATTAAATTTGCTCATTTAATCTGAATTTTTGTGACCATTCGGTTGGGCACATTATAGACTATAAATATGTTGTAAATGGCTTGTTGAAGGGACTTTTGACTTTTGATCATTTGAATGAACTTTGTTCAAAGAGTGAGTTTTCTCCTCTCTAAATTCGTACGAGTTTCGATCTGACTTATCTAGCGTGCTAGTGGCGTCTATCGTTCTCTTTTGAACTTATCACCTTGCTTTGGTGTGGCGTTCAACCTTCTACAATTCCGAAATCCCACCTTGAACCGAATAGAAATCGGGGTGACACTTTTTAGTGTTGAATCATTTCTGGTGTTTAAGCTCATTTATCCATTCCACCGAATACCCAAGATTTTACCCAACTATATCTTTTTACAAAACCGAGCTTTCATTTATCCAACTTTCATTTTTTTTCTTATTTTTATCATTAAATCGAACCTACTACCCCTTATAAATTTACCATCTCCTTAGCCCACCTTTTAAAACCATTTGAAAGCTTCCGCATCTTTAGCCTTATCTCATCCTATTTCTGATAACTCAACTATTCCTCGTCGACGATCGGGCAATTACGTGAAATGACTCAATTAACCCGGGCCGGATCACATCAATTATAACCTCACAACAAAAACTCACAAGTCACTCAAAAAGAAAGATAATTCGGCACTCCACTCGTGTTTACACTCTTTAATGGCTTTTACCTCCCCTCTATTGAGCTCACACACTCAAGCCTTTTTCCGCTCGTATCTTCTCTTGTGATTTCGTATAAAACTTCGTAAAACTTAATCTTCTAGTTTAGGGGTCGGTTTCAAAAGTGTTGCAAAGGAAAATATGTAAAGGATGTAGGGTAGGCTGAAAGAATGATTTGTTGGCTATTAAATGTGGCGTAAGTGAATGGGGATGGAAAAGAAATTTTGATCGGGAATGACTAGAATGAAATGAATCGAAAAACTAAATTTTTTTAATAGCGTGAAATTTCACCAAGAGGGATATTAAAGAGTGTAGAATGTGATTGTGGAAAAATTTTTGTTGAAGCCTCTCCAGACTCTTTTTTTTTACGGATCTTTCACGTTCTTTTCGTCCGCACCTAGACCGTATACAAATTTTTTTCAATTAATTTTTCTTTGATTTTTTTTCAATTTTTTTTTCAAATTTTTTTTCACGAATCTACTTACTTCGGCTCTTCTCGAACATTCGTTCTTCTCGTTTTAACCAGCTCTGATACCAGATGATACGCCCTGGCCTCGTTGATTATTCGGAGTCGTATAGTTGCCCGATCGTTAAATCAAAGAAGAATCGTTGGAATTTGAATTGAAGTTGGATATGGGCTAAATAGGGTTTATAGGTGTCAAAGGATAGGTTTATGAAAGAAGGCTAATTATTTGTATGAGGTTCGGCTATGAAAGAAAAGGAAACTCGGTGTTTGAATTTAGAATGATAACTTGAGAACAAGAGTGAACCAATACTTCGTTTGAAGATTGACCCAAAACTTATAGGTTCTTAAGTTGATAGGAGATGGATTGGAAAACCTCGACCCACTATCTATAATAGATAGCAACCTTGGTATATTTTAGAATGAACGCCACACGATATCGTGATGAGTTCGGTTGAACAAAAACGGGTTGACGCCACTAACTAATTAGATAAGTCAACGATGTTTTTGGACGAAATTTAAGAGAAGAGTTCTCTCAACAATTTGATAGCAATTCGATAATGTTCAAAAGTTTTTTTACAAAATAAAATCAACGCAATTTTAGGCAAATGACTAGGCTAGTCGAATAGCCACCTAAATTCTTAAAAACTAAGTAAATGAATCTATTTAATTAGTGAATAAGATTCAGCCGAATGGGAGCTTGAATGGGTAGCTTCTAGAGCAAACATTGGACTTGGAAACTTGGAGATGTGCATGGCAGCAGCTTGATTCATTTAACATGCTTAATGAGCTCATTTATAATGCAACTATTGCTGAAAAGTGACCAGCAATTAAGGAGCTACTGATCAGCCTTTTTGTAATGTGAAAACCTTGAAACGAACAGCCTCCATGTGTGAACACTCGGACTTGAAGAGTCCCTAATGTGTGAACACTTAGAACCGAATAGCTTCAACATGTGAAAGGAATTTAACTAGTTGAAAAGTTAGCTTGGGAAAAGAAATCAGCAGCACAATTGCCGAATAGTCATCTTGAAAAATTGGCAAACTTTAGCTGAATGGTCACTTTGGAGTCTTCAAAAGTCAGCACATCTTCTTTAAGTTTTTCATGCACCTAGGACGTCCCAATTTAGTGTACCTGCAGCAAATTCATTCAACAAATTAAATGCAATTTAGACACATTAATATGGTAGCAATTAACACTAAAAATCCATGCATTAAATTCGGCAGCCCCTAGGACAAATTAAAAACATGTTCAAGAATTGGACAACTTAATTATTTAATCATTAATTTGGCTGGACTTAGGACACCATTAATTCATGTAATAAACTTGGACATATTAAGAACATGCATTAAAAAATAAAACACATCAATATTTAATATGTCCAGATTTTTAATTAACCTTAAACTAATTAATTATTTAACTAATCAGCAACTAAATTTATTTATTCCAACAAATCAACAAACTAAAAGTGAGCTCCTCGAGCTAAATTTGAGCTAGTTGAACTTGAAGTATATTGCATGGTTTGCTCGGTTCATTGATCTCAAGTTGTCCAGCCACGATATTGCACCAAATTCCATTGATGAATGCCGAAATTCCTTCCTTAAATCTTTTAGCTCAAGCACGGGTTATAGACCCGTTGGAAGCACCAAGGGCTCGTTGGCATCCTTAGTTGACTCCTTAGCCACGGCCGTATCACACTGGTATGGTGGGACCAATTACTGATTAGTCGACGACGTACAGGTGAAGGTCTAGTGAGAACATGGGAAGATATGAAGCATATCATGCGGAGACGATTTGTTCCTTCTCACTATCATCGAGATTTATTTCAGAAATTACAAACCTTGAAACAGGGCAACAAGAGCGTTGAGGACTATTTCAAGGAGATGGTGATGTGATCTCAATCGCATCATGTTGTGGCACCACTCGTTGCTATCATGATTGGCCTAAACACGAGGGCCCCAAGTGCAAGATGAAGCTCAATCTCAACTCAACAAGCTCAATCTTAGTTTTTTTCCAGCTCGATTTAGCTCACATGAGCTTAATTTAGCTCGTTTGAGCTCAATTTAGCTTACTTTAGCTCGTTTGAGCTTGGCTTAAGTTTATTTCAACTCATTTATTTTAATGTCTGAATAAATTAAGTAATTTATTAATTTAGTTTAAATTACTACAGCTCATAATTATGTTTTGACTTATTACATGTTTTAAATGTGTCTTGGCCAAATTTAATATGTCTTGTTAAGACTTTATTAAATTTGTCTAATTTAATTTATGTTTAATTAGTGTGTCTAAATTATATTAATGTTTGTTCAGCTGAATTTTATGTGATTTAATTTTGGTTCATGTGTTTTTGTAGGTGAGCTGAATTTGGAGAGTAATTAAACAAGGTTCATGCATGATAGGTTCAATGTATTGGACGGTGCATGTAAGGCCTCTTTCAATGAATGGTGGCTTATCCATTTGGCTCCCAAGGCACCTATTTGGCCAAAAGGTGTCCAGCAATTTAAAGCACAAGCTTGGCCGATCGTATTCCCAAGGCAGCATCTAAGCCATTCACACCTCAATTTGACCAATCAGCTCCTATACATGTATGGGTGGATTCATGAACGTCCAAAGGGAGGAAATATTACCTTAATTCATCACATTGAATGTATAATGTGCATGTACAAAGGGGAGAACGAATTTAGAAGGTACATGCTTCCATTCATGAACCAGCCCATCATTAAAGCTTTAATTAAGAGAGATACATGACCCATGCACCTAGCATTTGTCCAAGAGGGGTTGGATATGAATTGAAGATGCACATTCATGGAACAAGGAAGCTTTCTTATTGGTTAAGCATGCATGAACGGGTTTTGGGAAGAAACATGATTATTCAACCATGCATGAACTTACACTATCCATGAACAGAGATTTAATGCTTGAAGTGTGAACATTTTTAATTGTTGTGTGAACACATTAGTAGCTGAATTTTAATAGGCATTAGAGAGCCTATAAATAGTTTATTTTGTTTATTGTAAAAGGTTACAGAATTTGATCAATTAAACTTAATAGAACTTTTGTTCTTGTGAGGTTACCTCCTCTCTTCTTTCGTTCGAGTCTCGAAGCGACTTATCTAGCTTGCTAGTGGTGTCAATCCGAACTCCATTGAACTTATCACCGAATCGGTGTGGAGTTCAACCATATTTTTATACCTTTGGTTCTTACCTCTATATAGGTATTGGGTCAAGGTTCGCTTCTATCCTTCCACAAATTTCACCTTAAGCAATATAAGACTCGGGCAATACTTTTTAGTATTGAACATTCTTGACGTTTAAGTTTTATTTTCCATCTCCATCAATTACCTTTTTCTAACCTACCTTGTTTCTATTCTAAACCGAATTTATCAACACCAAACCACTCATCTAAACCCTCTCAAAGCTTCCGCAACCCTTAGCCTAAATCACCCAATTTTGACAACTCCAACTACTCCTCGTAGACGATCGGGCAACTTTGTGAAACGACTCGATTAACCTGGGCCGGATCACATCAGATGGAGATGTCCATGATGCGTGCAAACATAGTTGAGGACCGTGAGGCGACTATGGCTCGATTTTTGGCAGGTTTAATGATACGGGGTTGCGCGCGGACCAAGATCGAGTTGCCAAGTCACGGGAAACTCCTACGAAAGCTCTAAACGAACAGATCTAAAAATTAAAACAAATAACAAGATTAAACTAATCAGACCTGAAATTAAATCCCCAAATTCAATTAAAGGAGCAGCAAGAAACAAAGAAATAGAATAGATGAATCAAACGAAATTGGAAGAATAGAAAGATTGCGAATCGGTCAACAAATTGATTCGGCCAAGAATGCCCAGTTTCCAGCAATCAATTGATTCCCAAATTGAAAGAAATCCAATCGGCCAAACCCTAGGAATTGGGGATTTTTGGGTTCGAATGGGTGCTGCCAATAGGAGAATAACTTAAACGATGAGATCTTGAGTTTAATCAATGCTGGAAAATAAACAAGAACAGCAAAATATTAGATGAGAAATCGGCACAAGTATAAGCAAAGAAAAGTAAAGAAAGAAATCGAAAACATCAAGAATTAAAGGATAAGTCCTAAAGATCCTTGAAATCCTAAAAGATTTCACAAATCTCTTCAAACGGCTCTAATCTCCCCTCCAAAGAATATCGATGGCAAGAAGAAGGTTGAAGATGGCTCCCACAATCAAAAGATTGTTAAAACAACTTCTAAAGAAAACTCAAGAGAGAATTCCTGGAGAAAACCCCAAAGAAAATTCTGCACTCAACAAATCTAAAATTTGATAGAAAAAATAATAATAAGATGTTTACAAAGGGTGGCTGGCCAATGCTTATATAGGTCCCCAACAAATCCTAATCTAATTAGAAAACTTAAAAAATTTAAACTTAATTAAAAAAAACAAAGGAAAATTCGGCCATGCCTGTTTTGGGCCGAATTTAACATGTGATATTTCTAAAACTTAAAAATTAACTTAAACAACTAAAATGTTTACAAATTGGGCCCTTTGACATTTTGGCCTGATTTTCAACTAAATATGTATGGATTTCTTGATTGGGCTGGGAATTTGCTTATTGGGCCTCGCCTTTAAGAATTTGGGCTTGTGATCCATCTCCTACCGAAATTGGGTCGTTGACGCTCGTAATGGAGATCCAACGCGCTTTGGCTGCAAGATTCGGTTTCTTGGACCAAGATTTCCAAGATTTGAAATCTTGATTTTCTTGATTCTTGAAATCGCTCCGAACAACAAAATTGGGCCAAGATTCGATTTCTTGATTTTCTTGAAAACAAGAAAGTGAATCTTGATTTTCTTGATTTGAGCCCATCACCTTCTTAAGCTTGGGTTGGGCCTTTGTGACTCGTATCATTCCCCCCTTCCTCAAAAAGATTTGTCCTTGAATCTAAAAAATCAAATGAACTCGACTTTCCTCGATCAAACGGGACTAATGGCAATTGAGTCCACTAAAAAGAATAGCCATGAAATAGTAAATAGCAACGCAAACAAGCTTGCAGTCCACTTATAAGCATAATAGAACAGGTATAACGCATGTGAATGGATAGATTCAGATTACCATGCCTTAATCGACGGTCTATAGATTCACTCACACGTGCATTATCAAAAACAAGAATCTTTTTATCAACCATCAAAATAGATTTATCATCAATAAATAAAATAGGACAGTCAAGCACGTTTCGATCTAAGTGTTCATCAACACGATCTTTGTCGCTATCCGAGGAGTACAAAAGTGTTTCAAAGGTTTCAAGCATCTTACCTTGATAAGCAAAAGAATAAGGGTCGATTTTACCTTTTTCATTTAAAACAAACCTTCGTTCATCGGGGGCATAGTGTAGTCGAATCTTCGTTGTTGAGTTAACCTTTGTCAAATGGAACTCAAACTTCATGTACAACCACATAAACTGTTTAAGGCACGAATATAAATTGAAAACAAATTTGGAAAATTTCGTTACCTTATTCTCCAAAACAGATTTGGACAAATTCGAGGATTTTACACAAGGTAAATCAAGAGAATAACAAATCACGCTTCTTTTCGTAATGACTTTATCAACCACAATCGAAGAGTAACAATTAATCGGATCAAAAAGAAGGGATCTTTGATACGACCCGCCCCCGGGAACGGCTATTATTTCAGCCTACAAGCGAGGCTTGTCATTTTTACAAGCTGGACCTAGCTCAATTTTATTTTTGTGGAGCTTCATTTAGCTCATTTCCAGCTCCTTCAAGTTCAATGAGCTCGAACTAGCTCAAAATTAGCTCAAAATAACTTAGTCAATAATATAGTAGCTGAAATAATTAATTGAGTTAGTTAAATTAGTTATTTACAAGCTTAATTAATTTTCGTTATTTAATTGGTCTTAAATCTGGTCAAATTTAATTATGCATGATATTTTAGTTATTATGACATGTTATTAATTTTGTCTTAATTTATACAGCTTATAAATATGTTTTTAAGCTTGTTTTTAATATGTTAACTTTATTACTTGTTTTAATTATGTCCTAAGGCTGCCGAATTTAATGTGCAGCATTTTAGTGTTAATTTAATGTGTCTAAACATGAATTTGAATTATCTAATGAATGTTGCTGCAGATACATCATCCATGAACGTTTTTGGAGCATGAAAGGTATTAAAAGAGGGTACATGAAGGGGACGGCACATGCATGAATGGGAGAATGAAGTTGGCTGCTGTTTGAAGTCTCCTAAGTGACCATTCAGCCGAATTTATTGCTTACACACTGTTGAATACATCATGGCTGTTCGGATCAAGGTGTTCACATTCAAAGACTCTTCAAAACTTGGTTTTCACACTCAAAGTGACTACTCAACATCTTCTTAATTGCTGGTAATTTTTCAGCAATAGTTGCCAATTAAATGAGCTCCTTTAAGCACATCAACCGAATGTAGCTGCTGCCATTTACTCCCTCAAGCTCCAAGTTCAATTGTCCATCTAGAAGGTGACCATTGGAGCTCCAAGTTCAGCCGAATCTAGCTAGTCCATTTAAGTAATTCATTTGCTTAATTTTTAAGGAATTTAAGTGACCATTCGGCTAGCCTAGTGGATTATTATAAATAGCTGAATTTTCACTTTGTAAGGGACTTTTGACATTTTAATTAGCGAATTGCTACCAAATTTGTGAGGCATTTTCTCTCAAATTTCGTTCGAGACCCGTAAGACTTATCTAAGCTTTTAGTGGCGTCTTTCCGAGTCTTTTCCGAACTTATCACTCCTTAAACCCGAGTGTGGCGTTCACCTTTGATACCTTTGGTTCATACTTTCCTAAGTATCGGGTCAAGGTCCTTTTCAACCATTTCCAATTCATTTAGGTCCTATAAGTTTCGGGTCGACACTTTTCTTTAGTGTTGGTTCATTCTTGACCTCTTTGAACCATTACCAATTCGTACCAAATACCATACCATTTCGTACCAATTCCATACCATTTCGAACCAATTCCCAAATACCAAAACGTACCAAAACCAAATACCATTTCTTAATTATCCTAAACCGAACTCGTCCATTCTATTTATACCTTTTCAACTTAAACCAAATCCACATCCAACTTTGCACGAACTTATCTTACTTCTTTGAACACAAATATATTCTAACTCCTTCTCGTCTATTCTACTTCTTCGTTTACGATCGGGAACTAAACGACTCGGACTCAACTACTAAACCGAGATCGTATCAATCTTTTAAGAACTAAGTCACCAAAAGTTCTATCAATAATTTTCTGATACGAGTCACAAAGGCCCAACCCAAGCTTAAGAAGGTGATGGGCTCAAATCAAGAAAATCAAGATTCACTTTCTTGTTTTCAAGAAAATCAAGAAATCGAATCTTGGCCCAATTTTGCTGTTCGGAGCGATTTCAAGAATCAAGAAAATCAAGATTTCAAATCTTGGAAATCTTGGTCCAAGAAACTGAATCTTGCAGCCAAAGCGCGTTGGATCTCCATTACGAGCGTCAACGACCCAATTTCGGTAGGAGATGGATCACAAGCCCAAATTCTTAAAGGCGAGGCCCAATAAGCAAATTCCCAGCCCAATCAAGAAATCCATACATATTTTGCTAAAAATCGGGCCAAAATGTCAAAGGGCCCAATTTGTAAACATTTTAGTTGTTTAAGTTAATTTTTAAGTTTTAGGAATATCACATGTTAAATTCGGCCCAAAACAGCCCAATAGGATGCATGGCCGAATTTTCCTTTGTTTTTTTAATTAAGTTTAATTTTTTTTAAGTTTTCTAATTAGATTAGGATTTTTTGGGGACCTATATAAGCATTGGCCAGCCACCCTTTGTAAACATCTTATTATTATTTTTTCTATCAAATTTCAGATTTGTTGAGTGCAGAATTTTCTTTGGGGTTTTCTCCAAGAATTCTCTCTTGAGTTTTCTTTAGAAGTTGTTTTAACAATCTTTTGATTGTGGGAGCCATCTTCAACCTTCTTCTTGCCATCGATATTCTTTGGATAGAGCCGTTTGAAGAGATTTGTGAAATCTTTCGGGATTTCAAGGATCTTTAGGACTTATCCTTTAATTCTTGCTGTTTTCGATTTCTTTCTTTACTTTTCTTTGCTTATACTTGTGCCGATTTCTCATCTAATATTTTGCTGTTCTTGTTTGTTTTCCAGCATTGATTAAACTCAAGATCTCATCGTTTAAGTTGTTCTCCTATTGTCAGCACCCATTTAAACCCAAAAATCCACAATTCCTAGGGTTTGGCCGATTGGATTTCTTTCAATTTGGGAATCAATTGATTGCTGGAAATTGGGCATTCTTGCCGAATCAATTCCTTGGCAGATTCGCATATTTTCTTTCTTCTCAATTTCGTTTGATTCATCGATTCTATTTCTTTTCTTCTTGCTGCTCTTTTAATTGAATTTGGGAATTTTCAATTCAAATCTGATTCGGTTTAATCTTAATATTTGTTTTTGATTTCAGATCTGTTCGTCTAGGATCTTTCTGATGTGACCACGCCCCAAGCCCCATCAAGTCCTCGTCTTGATTCCTTCGAGCTTCCAAAGGGACCAATGACCCGAGCTAGGTCCAAGCGATTTCATGAAGTTGTTTCAACTTTGTTGTTCAAGTTTTGGAAGGAGAATCAGCTTGCTGAAGATGAGGAAGCTCGATCCAACTCCTTGAAGAAACCATGCACCTTAGTGCAAGCTAATTTCAGCTCCATTTTAGCTTTTCTAGCTCGTTTCAACTCCGACCAGCTCAATTGAGCTCATTTCAGCTCAATCGAGCTCAATTTAGCTACAATTCAGCTCATTTATTTTATTGGTTGAATAATTAAAGTATTTTATTAACTTAGTTTAAGTTATTACAGCTCATAATTATGTTTTGATTTATTTCATGTTTTTAAAGTTGTCTTAGCCGAATTTAATATGTTTAGCTTAAGACTTTATTAAATTTGTCTATTTTAAATTTATGTGTTAATTAATAAATCTATTTTTAATTAATTTGTTCATGTTTCATGTAGGTACAGCCGAATGTGGAGATTCATTCAAGCTAGGTGCATGAACGTCTACTTACAATGCATGATGTGGGAACACAATTAAAGATGATTCATGAATGGGCTGGTTCAATGAACGTAAGGATGATGCATGAATGATTTAATACAATGAATGGAAGAATGCATGAATATTCACTTACATGCATCAGTTGCTGTCCATTGATCTCCTAAGTACATATTCGGCCAAAAGGCATCTCTTGGAGTGTCCATTCACACCTTGGCCGAACCTAGACATGTCCATTGCTCTCCCATACATTCACCAAGCCTTCAAGTTTATTTCCTTAGCCATGAAGCTGCCCATTGAAGTACCATTCAGCCGAATTTGGACATAGCCTTTAAAGATACATTTCTAGGTTAGTTTAATTCAATTAAAGCCGAATTTACTTAGTCTATTTGGCTATCTAATGTAATCTATAAATAGTTCTTTTTCTCTTTGTAAAAGGGTTACAGAATTTGATTATTGAAAACTTGATTGTGAGGTTTCCTCCTATCCTATTTCGTACTAGTCTCGTTCTGACTTATCTAGCTCGCTAGTGGCGTCAACCCGACTTCTTGAACTTATCACCATCCTGGTGTGGCGTTCATCCACCTTTTTATACCTTTGGTTCCTACCTCTCTATAGGTAACGGGTCAAGGTCCATCTTCGACTTCCATTAAACCCACCTTAAGCAATATAAGTCCCGGGGCAATACTTTACATAGTATTGAATCGTTCTTCGCTTGAGTTCAATTTCCATTCCATTTTATCTATCTACTTAAACTTTATTTTCTTTGTTAAATCGAACCATCCATTCTCCAAACCAAGCCATTTTTGAACCCTTCTAATTACTTCCGCTTAAAACAACTCCATAAAGTTATCTCCATTCAACATCAACCAATACTTCTCGTCGACGATCGGGCAACTTAAGTGAACTCGACTCCATCAACTTAGCCAGATCACATCACTTTCGTAGGAGTTTCTCGTGACTTGGCAACTCGATCTTGGTCCGCGTGCATTTCTATATCATTTTCAAATCTGCACTGGACTCAGTTTCTAAAATTTCCTTACCTCGCTTACCTTCGGGATCATGTAGTGTGATTTCATCTTTGCCTAAGTTGATCGTATGAAAGCGTCTTTCATTTGAGAGGTATTGAAGTTGAAAGTTATCTTTCGATCTTTTGGGAACCTGAAAAGTAGCAACACAAGAAAAATTCATATCTTGGTTGGTGGAAACATTCCTCACTACCCTTTCCACGTCTTTTTCTTTTGTTTCTTTTTCTGATTCATTTTCTCTTCTTTCTTCAATTTCTTTTTCACTCTCAATCTCTTTTTGCTCTTTTTCATTCTCTTTTTCTTTTTCCTCACTTGTTTTAACAGAATTTTTCAGTTTGATTTGGTCCTCATGGACTTGTTCCGGAGTGAGCGGCACTAAGGTGAGTTTCTTTCCTTGATGCTTGAAAGAATACCTATTGGTATGACCATCGTGAGTGACTTTTCGATCCAGTTGCCATGGTTCTCCTAGCAACAAATGGCAGGCTTGAATAGGCATTACGTCACACACAACTTTGTCTTGATACTTACCGATAGAAAAGGCGATGCGCACTTGTTGAGTGACCCTAAATTGGCCTGCGTTGCTAAGCCCTTGTAGTTGATAAGGTTGTGGATGCTTGGTAGTGGTTAAGCAAAGCTTTTCCACCATCGTCGTGCTGGCTATGTTCGAGCAACTTTCACCATCAATAATAACTCTACAAAGCTTACCTTGTACATGGCAGCGAGTATGAAAGAGATGTTCTCGTTGCTGCTCGCTCTTTGGTTTTGCCAAAGATGATTGTCCACGATCATGAAAATCATCATCCATTCTAGGGACACATTGAGGGCTGCACCTATAGGGCTGGTTATCCCTATCTTCCCTAATTGGATCTCGATATTGATGTTTTTGATTCACTCGTACCTCATTCAAAGTAGTATTCAATGCTTGAAGTGTAGCATTTATTTGTGTGATTGCAGCAGTATGTCCGTCTAACTGTTGTTGGACTTTCATAAGTGCATCATTATTATCACCTTTAGACATCTTCAAAACTTGTAAAAAATAAACACTCAACACTCAAAAATAAAAGTTAGCAAACTCACCATTAATCACTCAAAAAGAAAAATCAAATTCTCAATGAGGTCAAATTCAATCTTGTGAGTTCTTTATCAGAGTTTATATCAACCAATTAGAGAGTGTGAACCAAACTACCAAAGAATCCTAATTTGCACTAGGATGCCAAAAACTGACGAGACACCAAGTGATTCGTGTTGCACCGAGGAAGGAGTTGTGCACACGTGTAAATCCTACTAACACAAGAAACAAGAAGGTGTTAGATAACGTAACGGAAGAATAAAAGCAAACAAATGAAAACCTAGAGCTAAGAATCAATAAAAATTGCTGAAAATAGAAAACCCGAAAAACTACGGAGTAACTTGACAACTTCGTTTGAGGTGTTCCCGATCTCTAAAAATCAAGAAATTAAATCTGGAATGTCCTTAAATATTTAATTTTTTATCTGGAAATTTTGGGCACCAAATTCAACCTGATGTGACCACGCCCCAAGCCCCATCAAGTCCTCGTCTTGATTCCCTCGAGCTTCCAAAGGGACCAATGACCCGAGCTAGGTCCAAGCGATTTCATGAAGTTGTTTCAGCTTTGTTGTTCAAGTTTTGGAAGGAGAATCAGCTTGTTGAAGATGAGGAAGCTCGATCCAACTCCTTGAAGAAACCATGCACCTTAGTGCAAGCTAATTTCAGCTCCATTTTAGCTTTTCTAGCTCGTTTCAACTCCGACCAGCTCAATTGAGCTCATTTCAGCTCAATCGAGCTCAATTTAGCTACAATTCAGCTCATTTATTTTATTGGTTGAATAATTAAAGTATTTTATTAACTTAGTTTAAGTTATTACAGCTCATAATTATGTTTTGATTTATTTCATGTTTTTAAAGTTGTCTTAGCCGAATTTAATATGTTTAGCTTAAGACTTTATTAAATTTGTCTATTTTAAATTTATGTGTTAATTAATATATCTATTTTTAATTAATTTGTTCATGTTTCATGTAGGTACAGCCGAATGTGGAGATTCATTCAAGCTAGGTGCATGAACGTCTACTTACAATGCATGATGTGGGAACACAATTAAAGATGATTCATGAATGGGCTGGTTCAATGAACGTAAAGATGATGCATGAATGATTTAATACAATGAATGGAAGAATGCATGAATATTCACTTACATGCATCGGTTGCTGTCCATTGATCTCCTAAGTACCTCTTCGGCCAAAAGGCATCTCTTGGAGTGTCCATTCACACCTTGGCCGAACCTAGACATGTCCATTGCTCTCCCATACATTCACCAAGCCTTCAAGTTTATTTCCTTAGCCATGAAGCTGCCCATTGAAGTACCATTCAGCCGAATTTGGACATAGCCTTTAAAGATACATTTCTAGGTTAGTTTAATTCAATTAAAGCCGAATTTACTTAGTCTATTTGGCTATCTAATGTAATCTATAAATAGTTCTTTTTCTCTTTGTAAAAGGGTTACAGAATTTGATTATTGAAAACTTGATTGTGAGATTTCCTCCTATCCTATTTCATACGAGTCTCGTTCTGACTTATCTAGCTCGCTAGTGGCATCAACCCGACTTCTTGAACTTATCACCATCCTGGTGTGGCGTTCATCCACCTTTTTATACCTTTGGTTCCTACCTCTCTATAGGTAACGGGTCAAGGTCCATCTTCGACAATCCATTTAATCCACCTTGAGCAATATAAGTCCCGGGGCAATACTTCATATAGTATTGAATCGTTCTTTGCTTGAGTTCTATTTTTCCATTCCATTTTAACTATTAAATTATAAACAATATTTCTTTATTTCACCGAGCCTATCAAACATCTATCCAAACCATCTTTTGAACCCATTTTCTCAACTTCCGCTATAAAAAAATCATCTAACTCCATCTATCTACAAAATCGAACAAACTTCTCGTCGACGATCGGGCAATCAAGTGAATCAACTCAATCAATTGGGCCGGATCACATCATTTGGTATCAGAGCTACTAAAACGAGGAGTGCCAACATTCGTATCAAGCTCGGAGTAGGTTCGTAACGAAAAAAAAGTCAAAAAAAAATCAAAAAAAATTTGAGTTGGAATTTAAATTTTTTTCTCTTCCTTGTATTTTGTTTACTATTGTATTGGATTTAAAAAAGAGAGAAGAAATTCAAAAAAAAAATCAAAAAAAATCGAAAAAAAAGAAAAAAAAAAAAGTGACAAAAAAATCGAGTTAAAAAAAGAAGAAAAAAAAAGTGAAAAGTCTTGCGAGTTTTTATCATTATCACTTATTACTCCGATCATCAAGTTTCCCTTCCTACCATTATTTACCCATTCCAACGCCACACTTTAAACCAATTTTTTTCTTTATTTAGCCTACCCTACACCCGATGTTATCCCTTGTAACCCATTTTGAAACCGACCCTCAAGCAGCAAATTAAGTCTATCGAGACGAATTACGAATTTGTGAGACGAGGTCGAGTGGTAAAAGGCAAGAGAGCGTGAGTTCATTCGAAAAAAAGCCTAAAAGAGAGTTCAAACACGAGTGAGTGAATTTTTCTTTTTGAGCGAACTTGAGAGATTTGTGGTGAGAATTATTTTTCTTTCTAATTTAACTTTTTGATGTGAGCTTGCCTACGAACCAAATGGAGAACGAACAAGAAGCTATTAAGCTGCCCATTGGTCCGATAACGCGAGATAGAGCTAAACGATTTAAAGATGCTATTTTAGCATTGGTGGAACGGATTGAGGAAAATGAAAGCAAAGAGCTTAAAGACGAGCTGAATATTTTCAACTTCTTTGAAGTTGAAATTCGTTCTAGCTAATTAAATTGCTGCTGGATTTTAAACCAATTAAATAAGCATTTAATTAAGTCTTATTACAGCTTATTAATATGTTTTTATTTAATATAAGTGTTTAATATGTCTTAATTTAGTTACATTAAAGATGTCTTGATTTCATTTAGTTTGTCTAAATTATTACATGTTTTAAATCTGTTCAACCGAATTTGTGTCATGCTTTATTAATATTTAAGTTGTTTCAATGTTAAATTAGGATGTTCACATTATGTATTTACTTAGTTCAGCTTAATTTGATTGAAATTAATTAAGTTCATGTGTGTTTTTAGGTACAGCCGAATTTGAAGATTCATTGGGCAGATTCATGCATGAAGATTCAATGGATGTGAAGATGCATGCATGTTGGGTTCAATGCACCAAATGATACATGCATGGACTATATTAAAGATGGTGTGCTGATTGTTGAAGTTCTCTAAGTGACCATTCGGCCAAAAGAGATGATTTTCCATTCTCCAAAGCTGCCATTTATTTCCTTCACATTGCTGGGTACATTGTGGCTATTCGGTTCATGATGTTCACACCTTATGGTCATTCAAAACCGTCCATTCACACTTCCAAATGACTGTTCAAGTTGCTAATTAATGATGGTAATTTTTCAGCAATAGTTGCTTCATGAATGACCCCATTATGATCATTGGTCGAACCTAGCCTATTCATGCACATCCAAGATGTTCAAGGTGCATTTTCCCATCTAGAAGATGACCATTGGAGCTCTCATTCAGCCGAATCTACATGGGCTAATAATTTTGCATTCATGATGAATTTTAGTTCATTGTTTACTTAGAAACTAAGTCTTGAATTTGTCCATTCGGCTACTAGTAGAAAGGCTATAAATAGTTGTTGAATTTCTTGTAAAAGGACTTTTTGCCAAATTTCTGAATGAAACATAATTTTAGTGAGAAATTCACTCTCTTTATTCTCCAAAGCTCAAATTGACTTATCTTTAACGAGTGGCGTCAATCTGACTTTGTTCGAACTTATCACCCATTGGTGTGGCGTTCTTCATACCGTAGGTTCCTATTTTGCTAAATAGAGGGTCTCGGTTTTTTTTATCCTATTTCCATTTCTTTCTTTGAAACCTTAAGCCCGGGTCCTTATTTGATAATAAGGGTTCGATCTTGTTTCATCGAATTACCCAGCAAACAACAACCCATTAAACTCCTTTGTTCCTAAAGCCATCCAACTTCAAACACCAAGACTTGAATTTGATTCAATTCCGACACTACCAAATGTGGAGATAAGAAATGCAAATGTGGAGACAAGAAATGCAAAGGATAATGCGATCTGAATTTTGACAATTCGACAAAGATAAAGAAGATTTGACACCTACTATCGTTGACATCAAGATTAGTGCAATCCTTCAAAGATTGGAAAATGAACCACAATGTGAAGATATGTTTCACACGCGTTGCCGTGTCCACGATAAAGTTTGTTGCCTCATTATTGATGGTGGAAGTAGGTCAAACATGGCTAGTATTCGAACGGTAAAAAAACTTGGCTTGGCCACTACCAAGCATCCACGACCCTATCAACTGCAAGGACTTGGTGTTGAAGGCAAATTTGAAGTTACTCAACAAGTGCGTGTTGCATTTTCCATCGGAAGATACCAAGACGAAGTCCTTTGTGATGTTGTGCCTATTCAAGTTTGCCATTTGTTGCTAGGAGAACCATGGCAATCGGATCGCAAGGTCATTCATGATGAACGTACCAATAGGTATTCCTTCAAGCATCAAGGAAGGAAAATCACTTTAGCGCCGCTCACACCGGAACAAGTGCAAGAAGACCAATTCAAAATGAAGCAATCCATTGAGCGAGAAAAGGAGAAAGAGATTGAAAAAGAAATTGAAAGAAAACAAAAAGAAAACGAAAAAGAAAAAGAAATTGCAAAAGAAAAAGAAATCAAAATAGTGAAAGAAAAAGAAAATGAAGAAAAGAAAATTGAAAAAGAAATTGAGATTGAGAAAAAATTGAAAAAGAAAAAGATGTTGAAGAAGAAACGAGAGAAAATGAAGATAGTGAGCGAGAACAAGAAAAGGAGAACGAAATTTTAACTAACCCCCGTGATGTTTGTTTTTGTTCTGTTCCTTCTTTTCAGGTTCTGACAAATCTCTGTGACGAATATCAACTTCAATATCTTCCTAACGAGCGACGTTTTTGCATGACCGAAAAAGGTAAGGATGAAGTTGAAATCGAACCACACAAGCTTGAAGGTAAGCGAGGTAAGGAATTTTTAAAAACCGAGTCATGGCCATCAAGTTTGAAAGTTGTTGAAAATGACTTTGTTTTAAAAAATTCTCTTATTTTCATTCGATTAATTGCTATTCTTTGAATGTGGTTGATGTTATTCGGTACGAACGACAAATTAAAGATTTGGTTTTGCATGATTTCGGGTTTTTACGAAAAGCGATTCAATTTTTCAAATATGATAATTTTGTGCATCCATTATTGTCATGTGACAAATCCATGAATTTGTGCAAGTTTGATTTGATGAATATAAAGAGATTTGAATGTTTGTATCTATGGACACGAAAACCTTTTTGGTTTGACATGTTTGATTTACTAAAACACTTTGGCGTAAGTAATCAAACTAGTGTGTTCAAACCTGGAATTTATTGTTTTAGGTTGATATGTGCGGAACTCAAGCATCCTAAATTTTATGCGACAAATTTATGTCTGTTTGATGTTTGGCCTTTGAAATTTAAAGACTCTGTTTATAATTTAAAATTGTTCTTTGATCATTTTATGTGGCTGTACATGAAATTCATTTTTCATTTCGAAAAGGTAAGATCAACTCATGTTTTTGAACCTGGTATCGTTACATATGTTCAATATGTGAATAGTGTTTTAGCCTGTTCCTTTGAGTTCAACGTCTATGGAGACATTACCCTCTTTCAGCATTATGAACCCAACACTTCGAAAAGTGCAAGTTGCCTTTGTGTTTACCCTTCGTTTCAGGTTTTTCAAGGATTGTGTAATGAGCTTCGACTTCAATACCTTCTCAAGGAGAAAAGGTTCACTTTGATTGAAAAAGGTAAAATTGATTCTCAATTTTCCACTCCTAAAGGTGAATCAGGTATGAATTCTGATGTTATGCGACCATCTTTTCTTAAGTCGAATGCAACTAAAATTTTTGAAGACATCTTGATTGCTGAAAATCGCTTGAATCCTGTTGTGGTTAATTATTTGATTTTGCTTGATGATGATAAATCCATTTTGAGTAATGATAAGACAATTTTTCTCTTTGGAAAATGTGATGAATTCATTGTTGAGAACATAATCAAACGACAATTGCGAGTGCCAAACATGCGAAATCATGAATCATATGAAACTTTTCATTTGTGCGTTTGTGATGAAGATTTAAATTTCTTGTTCCATTACTCGCATTCCATTTACTTGAACAATGACTTGAAGCAAATTGAAAAGTTCGAATGCTTGAAAACATATTTGTTTTCGTCTCGACCATTTGATGAGTTATGGATATGGAAGGAGTTTTGTTCATGTGATTGTAAGAATGATGTTTTAAGTTTGCCTTTTTACATGACTCATACTTGTCTTGTTATGACCATGCATGATCCACATAGTTGTTCTGATCATTTCTTGATGATTAATGGTTGTCTATTTTCATTGATTCATTTACCATCACTAATGCCGAATATTGTGAGTTCTTTTGCAAAGGCTTATGAATAACTAATTGTTCCATTCATTCAAGGAGAGTTGCAAAAGACGGATTATTTTCTAGAGAATAAACAGCTCGACTTGAGGACAAGTCGTTTTGAAGAAGGGGGGAATGATGTGACCACGCCCCAAGCCCCATCAAGTCCTCGTCTTGATTCCCTCGAGCTTCCAAAGGGACCAATGACCCGAGCTAGGTCCAAGCGATTTCATGAAGTTGTTTCAACTTTGTTGTTCAAGTTCTGGAAGGAGAATCAGCTTGTTGAAGATGAGGAAGCTCGATCCAACTCCTTGAAGAAACCATGCACCTTAGTGCAAGCTAATTTCAGCTCCATTTTAGCTTTTCTAGCTCGTTTCAACTCCGACCAGCTCAATTGAGCTCATTTCAGCTCAATCGAGCTCAATTTAGCTACAATTCAGCTCATTTGTTTTATTGGTTGAATAATTAAAGTATTTTATTAACTTAGTTTAAGTTATTACAGCTCATAATTATGTTTTGATTTATTTCATGTTTTTAAAGTTGTCTTAGCCGAATTTAATATGTTTAGCTTAAGACTTTATTAAATTTGTCTATTTTAAATTTATGTGTTAATTAATATATCTATTTTTAATTAATTTGTTCATGTTTCATGTAGGTACAGCCGAATGTGGAGATTCATTCAAGCTAGGTGCATGAACGTCTACTTACAATGCATGATGTGGGAACACAATTAAAGATGATTCATGAATGGGCTGGTTCAATGAACGTAAGGATGATGCATGAATGATTTAATACAATGAATGGAAGAATGCATGAATATTCACTTACATGCATCGGTTGCTGTCCATTGATCTCCTAAGTACCTATTCGGCCAAAAGGCATCTCTTGGAGTGTCCATTCACACCTTGGCCGAACCTAGACATGTCCATTGCTCTCCCATACATTCACCAAGCCTTCAAGTTTATTTCCTTAGCCATGAAGCTGCCCATTGAAGTACCATTCAGCCGAATTTGGACATAGCCTTTAAAGATACATTTCTAGATTAGTTTAATTCAATTAAAGCCGAATTTACTTAGTCATTTGGCTATCTAATGTAATCTATAAATAGTTCTTTTCTCTTTGTAAAAAGGTTACAGAATTTGATTATTGAAAACTTGATTGTGAGGTTTCCTCCTATCCTATTTCATACGAGTCTCGTTCTGACTTATCTAGCTCGCTAGTGGCGTCAACCCGACTTCTTGAACTTATCACCATCCTCGTGTGGCGTTCATCCACCTTTTTATACCTTTGGTTCCTACCTCTCTATAGGTAACAGGTCAAGGTCCATCTTCGACAATCCATTTAATCCACCTATCAAACATCTATCCAAACCATCTTTTGAACCCATTTTCTCAACTTCCGCTATAAAAAAATCATCTAACTCCATCTATCTACAAAATCGAACAAAATTCTCGTCTACGATCGGGCAATCAAGTGAATCGACTCAATCAATCGGCCCGGATCACATCACAACCCGCTGAATCTTTTTTTAATTTTTTATTGAATTTCGTCTTTTTTGATTTTTTTGACTTTTTTGACAGATTTTTTTGCGGGAATAATTTTTTTATATTCAATCACAGTGCCAAAAACATGTATGTAAAATTTCAGATCAATCGGACAACGTTTACCAACGTTTACACAAGAAACTAATCAGACCTGAAATTAAATCCCCAAATTCAATTAAAGGAGCAGCAAGAAACAAAAAAATAGAATCGATGAATCAAATGAAATTGAGAAGAAAGAAAATATGCGAATCTGCCAAGGAATTGATTCGGCCAAGAATGCCCAATTTCTAGCAATCAATTGATTCCCAAATTGAAAGAAATCCAATTGGCCAAACCCTAGGAATTGGGGATTTTTGGGTTCGAATGGGTGCTGCCAATAGGAGAACAACTTAAACGATGAGATCTTGAGTTTAATCAATGCTAGAAAACAAACAAGAACAACAAAATATTAGATGAGAAATCGGCACAAGTATAACAAAGAAAAGTAAAGAAAGAAATCGAAAACAGCAAGAATTAAAGGATAAGTCCTAAAGATCCTTGAAATCTCGAAAGATTTCACAAATCTCTTCAAACGGCTCTAATCTCCCCTCCAAAGAATATCGATGGCAAGAAGAAGGTTGAAGATGGCTCCCACAATCAAAAGATTGTTAAAACAACTTCTAAAGAAAACTCAAGAGAGAATTCTTGGAGAAACCCCAAAGAAAATTCTGCACTCAACAAATCTGAAATTTGATAGAAAAATAATAATAAGATATTTACAAAGGGTGGCTGGCCAATGCTTATATAGGCCTCCAACAAATCCTAATCTAATTAGAAAACTTAAAAATTTAAACTTAATTAAAAAAAACAAAGGAAAATTCGGCCATGCATCCTATTGGGCTGTTTTGGGCCGAATTTAACATGTGATATTCCTAAAACTTAAAAATTAACTTAAACAACTAAAATGTTTACAAATTGGGCCCTTTGACATTTTGGCCTGATTTTCAACTAAATATGTATGGATTTCTTGATTGGGCTGGGAATTTGCTTATTGGGCCTCACCTTTAAGAATTTGGGCTTGTGATCCATCTCCTACCGAAATTGGGTCGTTGACGCTCGTAATGGAGATCCAACGCGCTTTGGCTGCAAGATTCAGTTTCTTGGACCAAGATTTCCAAGATTTGAAATCTTGATTTTCTTGATTCTTGAAATCGCTCCGAACAGCAAAATTGGGCCAAGATTCGATTTCTTGATTTTCTTGATTTGAGCCCATCACCTTCTTAAGCTTGGGTTGGGCCTTTGTGACTCGTATCATTTAAATTCTGAAATAGCAAACATTGTTGAAATGCAACATTATTTTGAGTTGGATGACATGGTGCATATGGCGATCAAAATTAAGCGACAACAACGTAGAAAAGCTTCTACTCGAGGTAATACTCCATTTAAATCTTTTTCGAATCCTTTATATACCCCTAACAATGCCAGGAAACAAGCACCACAACCGCCATTACGGATTCGAGAGCCAGGAGAATCCAGCAAACCAAAGCCTCCCATTGCTAATAATGGACGTGGCAAACAACCAATGGTGGCACCAGAACGATCAAGAGATATTCAGTGCTTTAAGTGCCTTGGTAGAGGACATGTTGCTAGCCAGTGTCCTAATCGGAGGGTTATGTTGATGCGAGAAGATGGAGAGATCGAGTCAGATTCTGAGGAAGATGTACATGAACTCCCGACTAAAGAAGATGAAGAGAATGACCTAGAAGTTGCTGAATCTAGTCAAGTTATGGAGATTATGGTTGTCAAACGTAGTTTGAATGTGCAACAGGTGCAAGACGAGCAATGATGCGATCCCGGTCGCATCATGTTACGACACAACTCGACGCTACCGAGATTGGTCCAAACTCGAGGGGCCCAAGTGCAAAATGAAGTTTTTAATTTTAGTTTGTCAATTTGGCTGTTGGAAAATAAGGACTTTGATTCATTAATTTTTAGTTATTTTAGTTTGTGTTTTTAATTATGTCATAGTTTGTACATCATTAATATGTGTTCTACATTTAATAAAGTCATGCATTATGTAACTTTCATGTTAGTTAAATTTGCATCATTAAATTAAGTCAAGTTAGTTTAATTATGTAACTTTCGTGTTAGTTAAATTTGCATTTCAAAACCATGCATTTAAGCATCTTAGTTTAATAAATGAGTTGCTGGACATTTATTCAACTCATCTTAGTTTTAATTAATAAGTGTTTTTGTTGAACTTTATTTAATAAGTGTTGTTCTTAATTGATCTAGTTCCTAGGATTATTTATTGATGCATAAATTAAGTTTTTTAAATTATGCTTCTTTAATTAAACTAGTTGCTGAAATAATTATTGCATATATGTTTTAGTTCATTTATTTAAGTAAGTTTAATGTTTGTTATGATTAATAAGTGTTTTCATTTGTTTAATAAACTCATTTTAATGTGTTTATTGCAGGTGACTTTTTTAGCTTATAGTGGTTACAATTCAAGGCTGTTACACATTTAATTAAGTGGCTGTTCAAGTTCTTTTGAGTTACAATTAAAGGGGCTATTATAAAGGGAGCTTAAAATCATTAAAGGAGTTTTTAAAGAGCATTTTATGCCCTTTAAAATTCAGCAGCAACTCTTCCACTTCCAGCCGTTTTTGGAGTTTTCAAGAGAAATTAATCAAGCCTTTGAATGTCATTAAGGAGCTGGTTAAGAGATGGTGTCTATTCAACTAGCCAATGACAACTCAAGAGTCATTTTCTAAGCCATTAAAGACATTCAAATCAGCTGAATTAAAGTGATTTTATGGAAGGAGTTATTGATGCGACCCCGGTCTCGGTGATGAGAGTCGAGTCGTTGATGTGCCCGATCGTTAAAATTAAGGAGTATGAGTTGAGGTTTTCAAGTCGGGTTGAAAAGAACAAATTGGCTGGAAACAAGAAAATATTTAAGTGATTAAAGGATGGATAGGGTAGGTTCGATTTCAAGGCTGAAGAAAGAACCGATATTATATGCAATATCGACCCAAATCTTACGTTAGCTTGAAATGATAAAAAATTGTTAATCGTGACCCAATATCTATGAGAGATAAGAACCAACGATATAGGATTGAACGCCACACTTTAGTAAAGTGATAAGTTCGAAATTGACAGGATTGACGCCACAAGAATGTCTTGATAAGTCAATGGACTCAAGAGAGAACAAAGGGAGTTGAAATACTCACCAATTGAACAAAAGTTCATAATTGATCAAAGTCTCAAAATTAGTAACCTTCAAATGATTACAAAAACAACAATTTATAGGCTGAATATGTTCCAGCCGAATGAACTTAAAGCAATCAGCTTAATTACACTTAATTGAACTCAAATGGCTGTTGAAATAACCAAAAAGTCATTTGGAAACTTCTATGCATAGGTGACATCAATGGGCAGGTTGTTTAGTCTTCCAATTCAGCTAATAATTGCACTAATGAGCTTAAATGATTTTGTTCAATGTTTGATTAGCTGAAAACATTATGAGCAGCCTTTAATTCCTCCTTAGGTAGCTAAATAAGCATCAGCCAAATTAATGGTAGTTTAAGCACACGAACAGCCCAAGTGTGTGAATACTTGATGTCCAACAGCCTCCAACTGTGGATGAACGAAAATGAATAGCTCTTATGGTGTGAAAACGTTTTTGTGAGATGAATGGCCTTGTGTGAACAACTCTTTGTCCATTGCTCTTCACGAACAGCCACTTGGAGAAGCTAAAAACTATTGCTGGATTTTTAATTCAGCTCATGGTCCATTGAGCTTCACGAATAGTCACATGAAGAAAAGGAATCATCAACTCTCTTCATAGCCAATTCATGCATGTACCTGAAAGCAATTTAATTCATAAATTTAATTCATATTAGGACACATTTAAATTGACAGCAACAAGACACATTAAATCTGCTCATTAATTCAGCTAGACTAAGACACATTAAAATGATGTAATAAGCTGAATAAATTCATGTCATGTGCTAACTAAGACATATTAAAAACATGTAATTAATTTGCCTAATCTAAGACACATTAAAACAAATAATAACTTAGACACAAATTTAATTCAACAGCAGCTAAGACAAATTAATTAGAATATGAAATTAATTTGTCTCAACTTTAGACACAATTTAAACCCTTCTAATTAAAAAATCCAGAATTAAAATGCAATTTAATTATTTAA
>NC_053449.1:30352204-30524609 GCF_007990345.1 Gossypium hirsutum
TTCCAGCTCACTCGAGCTCAAGTCAACTCACTCAAGCTCAATTCAGCTCAATCTTAACCCAATGAGCTTATTTTAGCTTTCTTTAGCTTGCATTTATTTTGCTGAAATAAACCATCTAATTTGTCATTAGTTAAATTAGTTGTTTATCTTAAGTTAGTTAATTTGTTAAAATCTGGACAAATAATTAATTAAGTGTTTTAATTATATCTAAATTAAATACTTAATTAATTATGATGTTTTAAATATGTCTAAAATTGTTAATATGTATGGCCAAATTTAATGTGCAAATTATTGAGTTCATATGCTGCTAATTTAATGTGTTTGAAATGCATTAACTTGCTGATTTAATTTGCTGCAGGTTCATGAACGGATTGGTGCAATGTATGGGAGTGTGCATGCACAATTGAGGTTCAATGGATGCATTTAAAGGAGCACATGCATTTGGGACGTTCATGCAAGAGGGAGTTGCTAAAAGTTCATGTATTTGAAGATTCATGGATCATATTTATGGGGGGAAATACATGGGACGTTTCATGCATGATTCATGCATTTCAAGATGACCATTCAAGTATTTTAGGCACATTAATGCCTCATTCAGCCAAGGGAGATGTAGGATCATTAAAGAGCTGCACATTCATGGAATTATGGAGATTCTTCAAGGCTAAGGATGCATGAATGCATCAAGTGAAGCATCATGATGGTTCGGCCAATTCATGTACCATCTTCAAGCATGAACTGGATTTTAATGCTATTTGTGTGAACATGTTAAATACCTGTGTGAACAGAATTTAAGTTAGTGTGAACAACATAGATGCCGATATCAATAGGCATTTTAGGCTTTAAATAGCTTACTTGTTTATTGTAAAGGTTACAGAATTGATCAATTAACTATAGACTTTTGTTCTTGTGAGGTTACCTCCTCTCTTCTTCGTTCGAGTCTCTAAGCGACTTATCTAGCTGCTAGTGGTGTCATCCGAACTCCATTGAACTTATCACCGAATCGGTGTGGCGTTCAACCTATTTTTACTTTGGTTCTTACCTCTATATAGGTATTGGGTCAAGGTTCGTTCTATCCTTCCACAAATTTCACTTAAGCAATATAGTCCGGGGCAATACTTTACTGTATTGAATCGTTCTTATACTTAAGTTCATTTTTTTCTCTCATCCTATTTTTAAATATAACTTTATTTCTTTTCTTATTAAACGAACCTACAAATATCCGAATTTGCCTATCTTTTGAACCCTTTTAAAGTCTTCCGCTTAACTGAAAACAATCTTCATCTTAAAACAATTCGAACGAACTTCTCGTCGACGATCGGGCAACTTTGTGAAACGACTCGATTAACCTGGGCCGGATCACATCAAAGTGACCAGCCATTAAGAGGGATTTGAATGGCCAAATGAAGTGTGAACACTCGGTTTCAAGAGTCTTTGTGTGTGACATTCCAAAACCGAAAAGCCAAGAGTGTGAACTTCATGTGTAAACGGCATTATGCTGGTTCTTGAATCATTAAAATCAGCTGAACATTCCTCATGCATGTACGCCACATTCATTGAACCTATGATGCATGCACCTAGCTTAAATGCTTCCACCCACATTCGGCCAACCTACACAACATGAACAAATGAATTTAGTTGATCATTATTCAGCTGAATCATATTAAAAACGAAATTTAGACAACATTAATACAAATAATTAAAACAAACTCAATTAATTAAACTAAGTCTAATTAATTCAGTTTGGACAAGACACATTAAAACATGTATTAAGACTTATTTATGAGCTGTAGGAATTTAATTTGACTTAATAACATATAAGAAAACACAATTAATCATGCATAATTAAGTTTGACCAGATTTAAGACCAATTTAATAACGAAATTAATTAAGCTTGTAAATAACTAATTTAACTAACTCAATTAATTATTTTAGCTACTGATACGAGCTCGATTCGGATGATGTGACGAGTCGTATTATATTCCGATCGAATTTAGGTAGTGTCGATTTAGTTCAAAATTCAATAAGATGAGTTATATTGGTTTTAAATGAATTAGGAAGCAAAATGGGGATAAATGGTTTCCAATGAAACAAGTACGAACCCTTATTAACAAATAAGGACCCTGGCTTAAAGGTTTCAAAGAAAAGGGAAGAAATGGTAGATAAAACCGAGACCCTCTATTTAGCAAAATAGGAACCTTCGGTATAGTTGGAACGCCACACCTTATGGTGATAAGTTCAAAACAAAGTCAGATTGACGCCACTCGTAAAGATAAGTCAATTGAGCTTTGAAGAATAAAGAGAGTGAATTGCCTCACTAAATTATATTTCATTCAGAGATTTGTCAAAAAGTCCTTTTACAAGAAAAATAGAAACTATTTATAGACTTTCAACTAGTAGCCGAATAGACAAGTTCAAGACTTAATTTCTAAGCAAACATTGAACTAAAATTCAGCTTAACTTCATGAATATGGGCAATGTAGATTCGGCTGAATTGTGACCAACTATGAAGCTTCCACCTTAAGCAAATGGATCTTGGAGATGCATGTAGCAGCTACATTCAGCTAATGGGTTTAAATGAGCATTCAAGAGGCAACTCTTGCTGAAAAATTACCAATAATAAAGAGAGTACTTGAGCAGCCATATCAGGTGTGAATGGACGGTTTTGAAGAGCCTTAAGGTGTGAACACCTTGAACCGAATGGCCAAAAGATTTCCAGCAATGTGAAGGAAATAAATGGCAGCTTTGGATAATGAACAATCATCTCTTTTGGCCGAATGGACACATAGAAAACTTAAAAATCAGCACACCAATTTTAATGCATTCCATGCATGTATCGTTAAGTGCATGAACCCAATATGCATGCATCTTCACATCCATTGAATCTTCATGCATGAATCTGTCCCATTTCACCTTCAAATTCGGCTGCACCTAAAAAACACACATAAACTTAATTAATTTCAAGCAAATTCAGCTGAACTAAATTAAAGTATAATGTGAACGTCCTAAATAACATTGAGACAACTTAAATATTAACAAATCATAACACATAAATTCGGCTGGACAAATTTAAAACATGTAATAATTTAGACAAATTAAATGACATCTAGACACCTTTAATTCAGCCAAATCAAGACATATTAAACACTTAAATTAATTAAGACATATTTAAAAGCTGTAATGAAACTTATTTAAATGGTCTAAAATTCCAGCAGCAAACTAATTAGCTAGAACGAAATTCAGCTTCAAAGAAGTTGAATATGTTCAGCTCGTTTTTTAAACTCCTTGCTATCATTTTCCTCAACCCGTTCCACCATTGCTAAAATAGCATCTTTGAATCGTTTAGCTCTAGCTCGCGTTATTGGACCAATGGGCAGCTTAATGGCTTCTTGTTCGTTCTCCATTTGATTCGTAGGCAAGCTCACATCATTCCCCTCCTCTTCAGAACGATTTTCCCTCAAATCGGAATCTACATCAAACGGAGACAAATCAGAAACGTTAAAAGTCGCGCTAACATTATATTCACCAGGCAAGTCCAATTTATAGGAGTTATCGTTAATTCGCTCAAGGACTTGAAACGGTCCATCCCCTCTCGGAAGAAGTTTGGATCGCCTTTGCATAGGAAATCTCTCCTTACGCATATGCAACCAAACCCAATCTCCCGGTTCGAACACAACTCGCTTACGACCTTTGTTAGCATGTTGCTCATAGTTCATGGTCTTGGCCTCAATATTGTCTCGAACTCGTTGGTGCAATTGCTTGACGAAATCAGCTTTGCGCTTCCCATCTACATGAACAAGTTGATTAGAAGGCAATGGCAATAAATCAAGTGGAGTTAATGGATTGAAACCATAGACAATTTTAAAATGAGAAAATTTGGTAGCTGAATGAACAGCTCGATTATACGCAAACTCCACATGTGGTAAGCATTCTTCCCAAGCCTTCACATTCTTCCGAATAATAGCTCGAAGCAAGGTAGACAGAATCCGGTTGACCACTTCGGTTTGGCCATCCGTTTGCGGATGGCAAGTGGTTGAAAATAGCAACTTCGTTCCAAGACGCCCCCATAGTGTCCTCCAAAAATGGCTAAGGAATTTTGCGTCTCGGTCGGACACGATCGTTCTAGGCATGCCATGCAACCTGACCACCTCTTTGAAAAATAAGTTAGCAATATTAACAGCATCATCAGTTTTATGACATGCTATAAAATGGGCCATTTTTGAGAACCTATCTACAACCACAAAAATTGAATCCCGGCCATTCTTACTCCTAGGTAAACCTAGCACAAAATCCATGGAGATATCAGACCAAGGGGTTTCGGGAATAGGTAATGGTTTATACAAACCGTGGGGCTTAATTCGTGACTTAGCCCGTTTGCACACAATGCATCTATTACAAAATCGTTCGACATCTCGTCGCATCTTGGGCCAAAAGAAATGTTCGTGCAATGTAGCTAATGTCTTAGCAACACCAAAGTGCCCCATTAATCCTCCGCTATGGGCTTCTTCGATCAACACTTCTCGTACGGAACCTTGGGGTATACAAAGCTTTCCTTCTCGGAATAAGTACCCATCATGTCGATAGTACTTCTCATAGGCTCTCTTGGCACATAATCTAAAGAATTCACCAAAGTCAGCATCGTTGACATATAAATCTTTAAGAAATACAAACCCCATTAACTTAGCATCCAAAATATTTAGCAACGCATACCTTCGAGATAGTGCATCAGCCACTACGTTTTCCTTACCTTTCTTATATTTAATAACGTAGGTAAAAGATTCGAGAAATTCTACCCACTTAGCGTGTCGCTTATTCAACTTGTGTTGCCCCTTTAAATACTTCAAGGACTCATGATCGGTGTGAATGACGAATTCCTTGGGCCAAAGATAGTGTTGCCACGTTTCTAAGGCTCGGATCAACGAATAGAGCTCCTTGTCATATGTTGGATAGTTTAAGACAGCACCATTCAGTTTCTCGCTAAAATAGGCAATAGGACGACCATCTTGCATCAACACAGCTCCAATGCCTAAACCTGATGCATCACATTCTAACTCGAAAGTTTTATCAAAGTTAGGCAAAGCTAATAACGGTGCATGAGTTAAACAATCTTTAATTTTCAAAAAGGATTTTTCTTGTTCCTCTCCCCAAATGAAGTTGGAATTCTTATGAATAACCCCGGTTAAAGGTGCGGCTAAGGTGCTGAAATTTGGCACGAATCGACGGTAAAAACTTGCTAGTCCATGGAAACTTCGGACTTGGGAGACATTCGTCGGACGGGGCCATTCTTGGATCGCCTTGATCTTCTCTTGATCGACTTCAAGACCCTCCGAGCTAACAACAAAGCCTAAAAACACAACCTTGTTAGTGCAGAAATCACATTTCTTCAAATTAGCATACAAGGTTTCTTTTCTCAATACTTCCAAAACAGATTTTAAATGTAAAATATGTTCATCCAAATTTTTACTATAGATCAATATATTGTCGAAGTATACTACGCAAAATCTACCAATAAAAGGTCTTAAAACGTGATTCATAAGCCTCATGAATGTGCTTGGGGCGTTCGTTAAGCCAAATGGCATAACGAGCCATTCGTAAAGCCCATGCTTCGTTTTGAACGCAGTCTTCCACTCATCTCCCTCACGCATCCGTATTTGGTGATAACCGCTCTTAAGGTCAATTTTTGAAAATAAACTCGCGCCACTTAGCTCGTCAAGCATATCATCCAATCGTGGTATAGGATGACGATACTTGATAGTTATTTTGTTTATAGCATGGCAGTCCACACACATCCTCCACGTTCCATCCTTCTTTGGAACTAGTAAAACAGGCACGGCGCATGGACTAAGGCTTTCTCGCACATAGCCCTTTTCAAGGAGTTCATTTACTTGCTTTTGTAATTCTTTCGTCTCTTCAGGATTGCTCCGGTAAGCAGGTCGGTTTGGAATTGCGGCTCCCGGCACAAGATCGATTTGGTGTTCAATTCCACGAATAGGTGGTAACCCACTCGGGATTTCTTTCGGGAATACGTCTTGAAATTCCTGCAACACAGACAAAATAGAAGAAGGCAATTTGTCATCAATCGAACTCCTCATTTTGAGTTGATCTTCGTACACTTGTTTCGGTGATAACGGAGCTAGAGTCACCATTCGTCCCATATGTTTGAAAGAGAATCGATTTGTGTAACCATCATGAATTGCTCGCTTGTCAAATTGCCACGGACGTCCCAAAAGAAGATGTCTCGCATGCATCGGTACAACGTCGCACATCACTTCATCTTGATATTTTCCGATTGTGAATGAAATGAGCACTTGTTTTGTTACCTTTAATTCTCCACCATCGTTAAGCCATTGGAGTTTATAGGGATGGGGATGTTTGGTGGTGGCCAATCCGAGTTTCTCCACCATCAACGTACTAGCCACATTTGTACAACTTCCCCCATCGATTATCACGCAACAAATCTTACCTTGCACTTGACATCGCGTATGGAAGATGTTTTCGCGTTGTTGATCATTTTCGGCACCTTGCAAAGTGAGACTTCTTTTCACAACCAAGATTTCTCCATTCTCGGCTTGTTCGATGTCTTCCTCTTCTTCGAGTTGTTCAACAGCCTCGTTCTCTTGTTCACTTTCGGATTCAATTTCTCCATCATCTCAAACAAACATTGCATTTCGGTTCGGGCATTGGCTTGCGATGTGGCCCCTTCCAAGACATTTGAAGCATTTGATGTCTCGAGATCTATTTGGTTGGGCAACCATCTTTCCTTTACTCAATTCGGCAATCGGTTTGTTGAATTTGGTAGCTCCACTTACTTCTTTATTTCGACTTGGCAAGTCTCGTTTGTTGGACCCTTGCCCCCACTTAGTCGTAGAAGAAGTATTAGGGAAAGAACGGAACGTACCCTTTCTCTTTAATTGTTTTTCAACCTTTATGGCCATATGGACCATATCAATGACCTCGACATAATGGTGTAGCTCCACAATATTTGCAATATCTCGGTTAAGGCCGGCGAGAAATCGAGCCATGGTGGCTTCTCGATCTTCCTCCACATCGGCGCGGATCATGGCCACTTCCATTTCCTTGTAGTAATCCTCCACGCTTCGTTGGCCTTGAGTTAAGCTTTGGAGCTTTTGATACAACTCCCGGTGATAGTAAGCAGGAATGAATCGCTTTCTCATTATGGCTTTCATTTCCGCCCATGTAGACATGGGACGTTCGCCATTGCGTCTTCGGCTCATCGTGAGTTGATCCCACCATATTATGGCGTATTCGGAGAATTCTATAGCAGCTAACTTTACCTTCTTGCTTTCTGAGTAATTGTGGCACTCGAAAACTAACTCCACCTTCTTCTCCCATTCAAGATAGGCCTCGGGATCCGACCTTCCTTGAAAAGCAAGAATCGCCATTTTAATGTTTTTTAAATCATCATCGGTCCTCTCTCGATCTCTTGGTCCCCGTGCTCGTTGGCCTTGTCGCCTTGCACTTTGTCGCGAAGCTCGATCACTTTCAACGTCACTTGCTTCATATAGATCATTTGCATGTTGCCATGGACGTTCTCGCTCTCTTCTCGAAATAGGAGGGGTGTTCGCACGTTGGCTTCGTTCCTCCATTTGTTCCATTCGTTCATAAAGGGAATCAAATTGAGGTTGGAACAAACGAGAAATTTCTCGCACGATTGCTTGAACTTGTAGATCGGGCACTCTGCCTCCGGGAACGTTTCTCCTTGGTTGAAGATTAACTCCTCCACTTGTTGCTCGTCGTTCCGGGCTCCTTGACATGATGATTAAAATTAAGAAAATATCCTCACCAAAAAAAAACCTCACAATTCACTCACAAGAAAAGAATTCACTCCTCTCGTGTTTCACTCTATTTTCGGCTTTTATCTTGATGTACTCTCTTGCCTTTTACCTCTCAAATCCAACTCTCGATATTCTAAAAAGCTACTTAGATTTATCCACACTTGTGGGTCGGCTTCAAGGGGTTTTGCAAGGGAAAGTCGTATGGTTTAGGGTAGGCTCGAAAGAAAGAAAGGCTTAAGATGTGGCGTATAAAATGGATTCACTAATTGAAATTTTTTTAATAGCGTGAAAATTCACTAAAATGGGTATAAAGGAGTGTAGAATGTGATTTTTTTTTACGGATCTTTCACGTTCTTTTCGTCCGCACCTAGACCGTATGCAATTTTTTTTTCAAATTTTATTTTTTTCAATTTTTTTTTCGATTTTTTTTTTCGATTTTTTTTTGAATCTACAATTTACGTACCTAATTTAACCAGCTCTGATACCAACTGATACGAGCTCGATTCGGATGATGTGACGAGTCGTATTATATTCCCGATCGAATTTAGGTAGTGTCGATTTAGTTCAAAATTCAATAAGATGAGTTATATTGGTTTTAAATGAATTAGGAAGCAAAATGGGGATAAATGGTTTCCAATAAAACAAGTACGAACCCTTATTAACAAATAAGGACCCGGGCTTAAAGGTTTCAAAGAAAAGGGAAGAAATGGTAGATAAAATCGAGACCCTCTATTTAGCAAAATAGGAACCTTCGGTATAGTTGGAACGCCACACCTTATGGTGATAAGTTCAAAACAAAGTCAGATTGACGCCACTCGTAAAGATAAGTCAATTGAGCTTTGAAGAATAAAGAGAGTGAATTGCCTCACTAAAATTATATTTCATTCAGAGATTTGTCAAAAAGTCCTTTTACAAGAAAAATAGAAACTATTTATAGACTTTCAACTAGTAGCCGAATAGACAAGTTCAAGACTTAATTTCTAAGCAAACATTGAACTAAAATTCAGCTTAACTTCATGAATATGGGCAATGTAGATTCGGCTGAATTGTGACCAACTATGAAGCTTCCACCTTAAGCAAACGGATCTTGGAGATGCATGTAGCAGCTACATTCAGCTAATGGGTTTAAATGAGCATTCAAGAGGCAACTCTTGCTGAAAAATTACCAATAATAAAGAGAGTACTTGAGCAGCCATATCAGGTGTGAATGGACGGTTTTGAAGAGCCTTAAGGTGTGAACACCTTGAACCGAATGGCCAAAAGATTTCCAGCAATGTGAAGGAAATAAATGGCAGCTTTGGATAATGAACAATCATCTCTTTTGGCCGAATGGACACATAGAAAACTTAAAAATCAGCACACCAATTTTAATGCATTCCATGCATGTATCGTTAAGTGCATGAACCCAATATGCATGCATCTTCACATCCATTGAATCTTCATGCATGAATCTGTCCCATTTCACCTTCAAATTCGGCTGCACCTAAAAACACACATAAACTTAATTAATTTCAAGCAAATTCAGCTGAACTAAATTAAAGTATAATGTGAACGTCCTAAATAACATTGAGACAACTTAAATATTAACAAATCATAACACATAAATTCGGCTGGACAAATTTAAAACATGTAATAATTTAGACAAATTAAATGACATCTAGACACCTTTAATTCAGCCAAATCAAGACATATTAAACACTTAAATTAATTAAGACATATTTAAAAGCTGTAATGAAACTTATTTAAATGCTTATTTAAATGGTCTAAAATTCCAGCAGCAAATTAATTAGCTAGAACGAAATTCAGCTTCAAAGAAGTTGAATATGTTCAGCTCGTTTTTAAACTCCTTGCTATCATTTTCCTCAACCCGTTCCACCATTGCTAAAATAGCATCTTTGAATCGTTTAGCTCTAGCTCGCGTTATTGGACCAATGGGCAGCTTAATGGCTTCTTGTTCGTTCTCCATTTGATTCGTAGGCAAGCTCACATCAGCAACTATATGATTGACTAAGTTATTTTGAGCTAATTTTGAGTTGGTTCGAATTTAATGAGCTGAAGTGGAGCTTAATTCAGCTCGTAACAAAGTGCAAGGAAGGCTCATCGAGTTTGTCCAAGCTTCATCAATGCGTCCAACCAAAGTCTTGCCCCAAACTTGATCTACTAAGGCCGAAACAGCCTCCTTGAATTGTTTAGCTCGTGATCGGGTGATTGGACCTTGAGGCAGCTCCAAAGGCTCCTTGCTCGAGCTAGGTTGGACTTGAGGCGTGGCTGTATCATCCTCCCCCTCTTCAAAGTGATTTGCCCTCAAATCGGAATCTGCATCAAAAGGGGATAAGTCAGAGACATTAAAACTTGCACTTATGTTATACTCACCTGGTAGATCAAGTCGATAAGAATTCTGGTTGATTCGTTCCAAGACTTGAAAAGGGCCATCACCACGTGGTAGTAGCTTTGACCTTCGTTGGGCGGGAAAACGTTCCTTTCTCATGTGAACCCAAACCCAATCACCAGGTTCGAAGATTATTCTTTTACGACCCTTGTTCACTTTCCTAGCATAACTTTCGGTTCTTGCTTCAATGTTGGCTCGAACTTTCCGATGTAACTCCTTTACATACTCGGCCTTCTTTTTAGCATCTGCATGAATAAGTTGATCATTAGGTAAAGATACTAAATCTAAAAGAGTTAACGAATTAAATCCATAAACAATTTCAAAAGGAGAGTGTTTGGTTGCCGAGTGAACGGATCGATTATACGCAAATTCTACATGTGGCAAACACTCCTCCCACGACTTAAGGTTTTTCCGTATGATGGCTCGTAACAAAGTTGATAGCACTCGGTTGACCACTTCCGTTTGTCCATCTGTTTGGGGGTGGCAAGTGGTTGAAAACAACAACTTAGTTCCAAGCTTTCCCCAAAGCGATCTCCAAAAATGGCTCAAAAACTTCGCATCTCGATCAGAAACAATCGTCCTCGGGATGCCATGCAAACGAACAATTTCCTTAAAGAAAAGATTAGCAATGTGAATGGCATCATCAGTTTTTGAACAAGAAATAAAATGAGACATTTTGGAAAAGCGATCAACAACAACAAAAATAGAGTCCTTCCCCGTTTTAGTCCTAGGCAATCCAAGGACAAAATCCATGGAAATGTCCTCCCAAGGTGCATCGGGTATAGGGAGCGGCGTATACAACCCGTGCGGCTTAATCTTGGATTTGGCCTTCTTGCACGTCACACATCGCGCACACACTCGTTCAACGTCCCTTTTCATTTTCGGCCAATAAAAATGCTCTTGGAGGATTGCTAAGGTTTTTCCAACGCCAAAATGGCCCATAAGGCCTTCGCCATGCGCCTCATGTACTAGGTCTCGTATGGAACTCCGCGGCACACATAATTTTCTTTCTCTAAAAAGGAATCCGTCGCTCCTATAAAACTTATCAATAGCAACACTTTCACAAGCAACAAATATTTCTCCAAAATCATCATCAGCAGGATATAAATCTTTTAACAATGCAAACCAAGCAGTTTAGACTCCAAATACGACAAAAGGGTATACCTTCTTGGAAGAGCATCAGCTACGATATTTTCCTTACCCTTTTTATACTTAATGACATAGGGAAATGACTCCAAATACTCTACCCACTTAGCATGGCGTTTGTTTAATTTGTGTTGTCCTTTAATGTGCTTTAACGCTTCATGATCCGAATGGATCACGAACTCCTTCGGCCACAAATAATGTTGCCAAGTCTCGAGAGCGCGGATAAGTGCATACATCTCCTTGTCATAAACGGGGTAGTTTAGCACGGCACCATTCAACTTTTCACTAAAGTAAGCGATCGGCCTCCCGTCTTGAGTTAACACGGCACCTATTCCAACACCTGAGGCATCACATTCAATTTCAAATGTTTTAGAAAAATCAGGCAGTGCTAACAACGGAGCTTTAGTAAGACAATCTTTAATAATATTAAAAGAATTTCTTGCTCTTCGCCCCAATGAAAAGTCGAATTCTTCTTGATAGTGCTTGTCAACGGTGCAGCCAACGTGCTAAAGTTGGGTACAAATCGCCTATAGAAACTTGCTAGGCCATGGAAGCTTCGCACTTGGCTTATGCTCGTCGGTCTCGGCCATTCTTGAATCGCCTTAATCTTTTCGCTATCTACTTCGAGGCCCTCCGAGCTAACCACGAAACCTAAAAAGATAACTTTGTCAGAACAAAATGTACACTTTTTAAGATTAGCATACAAAGTCTCTTTTCTAAGAACTTCCAAAACAGCTCGCAAATGAATTACATGCTCATCCATCGATTTGCTATAAATGAGGATATCATCAAAATACACAACGCAAAACTTACCAATGAAATTTCATAAAACATAGTTCATAAGTCTCATAAAAGTGCTAGGGGCATTGGTTAAGCCGAATGGCATTACCAACCATTCATACAAACCATGTTTCGTTTTAAAAGCGGTTTTCCACTCGTCACCTTCGCGCATTCGAATCTGATGGTATCCGCTTTTGAGATCAATTTTTGAGAATAACTTGGCACCACTTAACTCATCGAGCATATCATCTAAACGCGGTATGGGATGCCTATACTTGATGGTGATTTTATTTACGGCACGGCAATCGACGCACATGCGCCATGTTCTGTCCTTCTTTGGTACCAACAAAACCGGTACAGCACATGGGCTAAGGCTCTCTCGAATATAGCCCTTTTCCATGAGTTCGTTGATTTAACGTTGAAGCTCTTTGGTTTCTTCGGGATTGGTTCGGTATGCTGGCCGATTAGGAATAACAGCTCCGGGCATAAAATCGATTTGGTGCTCAATCCCACGAAGTGGTGGCAAACCACTTGGCACTTCATCCGGAAAAACATCTTTGAAATCCTGCAAGAGAGACAAAACAGAAGAAGGGGGATCTCCGGATAAGTCGTTAGTATTAAACAAATTTTCCTTATACATAAGTACAAGGATCGATTGTTTTGCCAAAAACGCTTTTCGAACATCATTTGCTTTTGCAAAGACATTCAATTTTTCACTCACTTTTTCTTTTTCTTCTTTTTCTTTTATCGCTCTCTTTTCATTCTCTTTTTTGAATTTTCCTTTTTTTTCATTTTTCTTTTCTTTTGTATTTTCGCTCTTTTCTTTTTCTCTCATTTGATCTACAGAATTTTTCAACTTAAGTTGATCCTCATAAACTTGCTTTGGCGTCAATGGTGCTAAGGTTACATTTCTCCCCAGATGCTTGAAAGAATATCGATTTGAGTAACCATCGTGCATAACTCGACGATCGAATTGCCATGGACGGCCCAATAACAAGTGACCCGCGTGCATCGGAACAACATCGCAAAGCACTTCATCGGAATATTTTCCAATGGAAAAGGAGACTAGAACTTACTTTGTCACCTTTAACTCTCCTCCATCGTTGAGCCATTGAAGTTTGTACGGAGTTGGATGCTTGGTGGTTGGTAGATTTAATTTTTCCACCATGAGAGTGCTCGCTACGTTCGTACAACTTCCTCCATCGATGATGACACTACATAGCTTTCCTTGTACTTGACAACGAGTATGGAAGATGTTCTCTCGTCGCTGTTCATCGTCGATGCTTTGGATGCTTAGACTTCTTTTAACAACGAGGAGTTCTCCATCAAGAGCGTGTTCAACTTCTTCATCGTTTTCAGAAATGATTTTGGGCTCGTCTTCAAGTTCTTCCTCCTCCGATTCGATTTCTCCATTTGCTCGAACCACCATGACATTGCGGTTGGGACATTGACTCGCAATATGGCCCCTTCCAAGGCACTTAAAACACTTAATATCTCTTGAACGATTAGAAAATGAATCGGTTGCCTTACCTTTGCTCGTATCGCCCATAGGTTTGTTTGCTTTGGTAGGCACCATTGGCTCTTTGGCACGGATTGGTGGATTAGTTTTACTCGAACTTTGCCCCCATCTAGTTGTGCTTGGGGTAGGAAAACTTCGAGTGGTACTCTTTCGCTTGAGTTGCTTCTCCACCTTAATGGCCATGTGTACCATGTCCACTATCTCAACATAATGTTGGAGTTCCACAATGTTAGCGATATCTCGGTTGAGACTAGCAAGGAATCGCGCCATTGTTGCTTCACGATCTTCTTGGACATCGGCTCGGATCATTGCGATCTCCATCTCTTTGAAATAATCCCCAACACTTTTTGAACCTTGAGTGAGATTTTGAAGCTTTTGATAGAGTTCCCGATGATAGTAGGAGGGAATGAAACGACGTCGCATCACGGCCTTCATCTCGGCCCAAGTGGATATTGGTCGTTCCCCATTCCTTCTTCGGCTCGTAGTGAGTTGATCCCACCATATCATAGCGTAATCGGAGAATTCTATGGCAGCCAACTTCACCTTTTTGATCTCGAAATAGTTGTGACAATCGAAGACCAATTCAATCTTCTTTTCCCACTCCAAGTAAGCTTCCGGATCAGACTTTCCTTGAAAGAATGGAATGGATAGTTTAATGTTCCTTAAGTCGTCATCCATACGTCTTTGATTCCGATTACCTCGGTTCCTTTGACCTCTTCGTCCTTCGCTTATGTTTGATCCTTGATCACTTTCGACTTCATTCGGATCATATAGGTCATCTTGATTGATTTCCAATTGGTCTCGCCCTCTTTGCGGCCCTTGGGGTGTACGCTCTCGCTGATTTCCCAATTCAACTCGATCCAACCGTTCGTTAATAGATTCTAACTCACCTCGGATCATGCGTTGGATTTCTCGTAACAAGGCTTGTTGAGCCAAATCCGGCACTCCACCTCCTCCAGGCGCAATGTTTCGGATTGGTTGCCTTCCACCTCCTTCCACCATATTTCGTTCAGGACTTTGAGACATGTAAATAAAAACCTCACAGCAAACCCTCACAAAATCTCTCACAGAAAGAATAAACACACCACTCGTGTTTCACTCAATTTTGGCTTTTAACTTGATGTAACTCTCGTGCCTTTTACCACTCACTTTCCTCTCGTGATTTCGTAAGCGACTCGTCGTGACCTTATCGTAGTTCAATGGGTCGGCTTCAAATGGCTTTACAAGGGATTGATGTTAGGTTACGGGTAGGCTAAAAGAAACAAGAAAGGCTTTAGGCTAAGTGTGGCTTAGAAGATGAATAGAAGAGAATGCCAAACTTACAAACTCGAAACACTTTTTTTTTATATCAAATTTTTTTTAATTGCGTGAAATTTCACTACGGGGGATATAAAAGAGTGTAGAATGAGATTTTGGAAAAATTTTGAAAATTTTTTTTTACGGATCTTTCACGTTTTTTTCGTCCGCACCTAAACCGTATGCAATTTTTAATTCAATTTTTTTTTGAACTCTTTTTTTTTACGTACCTATTTCAAATTGACTTCGAGTGCTCGTACTTCTCATTTTTACCAGCTCTGATACCAAATGATACGACCTCGATTTAGTAGTTGAACCCGAGTCGTTTAGTTCCCGATCGTAAACGAAGAAGTATATTAGACAAGAAGAAGATAGAATATATTTGAGTTCAAAGAAGTAAAGTAAGTCCGTGCAAAGTTGGATATGGATTTGGTTTAAGTCGAAATGGTATGACTAGAATGGTCGAGTTCGGTTTAGGATTAATTAAGAAATGGTATTTGGTTTTGGTACGTTTTGGTATTTGGGAATTGGTACGAAATGGTAAGGGATTTGGTACGAAATGGTAATGGTTCAAAAAGGTCAAGAGTAAACCAACACTAAAGAAAAGTGTCGACCCGAAACTTATAGGACCAAATTGAGTTGGAAATGGTTGATAAAGACCTTGACCCGATACTTAGTAAAGTATGAACCAAAGGTATCAAAGGTGAACGCCACACTCGGGTTTAGGGAGTGATAAGTTCGAAAGAAAGACTCGGAAAGACGCCACTAGAAGCTAGATAAGTCTTACGGGTCCCGAACGAAATTTGAGAGAAAATGCCTCACAAATTTGGCAGCAATTCGTTACTTAAAAATGTCAAAAAGTTCTTTACAAAATGAAATTTCAGCTATTTATAATCAGCAACTAAGTTAGCCGGATAGTCACATACATTTTCTTAAAAGCTAAGCTAATGAATTCTTCAATGGCTTGGCTAGGTTCGACTGAACTTGGAAAGCTTCTAGAATTCACATTGAACCTTGGACAACTTGAATGGTGCATGGATGAGCTAGATTCGGTCAATGTGCATAAATAAGCTCATTTAATTTGTAGCTTTTGCTGAAAAGTGACCAGCCATTAAGAGGGATTTGAATGGCCAAATGAAGTGTGAACACTCAGTTTCAAAGAGTCTTTGTGTGTGAACATTCCAAAACCGAAAAGCCAAGAGTGTGAACTTCATGTGTGAACGGCATTATGCTGGTTCTTGAATCATTTAAAATCAGCTGAACATTCCTCATGCATGTAACGCCACATTCATTGAACCTATGATGCATGCACCTAGCTTAAATGCTTCCACCCACATTCGGCCAACCTACACAACATGAACAAATGAATTTAGTTGATCATTATTCAGCTGAATCATATTAAAAACGAAATTTAGACAACATTAATACAAATAATTAAAACAAAACTCAATTAATTAAACTAAGTCTAATTAATTCAGTTTGGACAAGACACATTAAAACATGTATTAAGACTTATTTATGAGCTGTAGGAATTTAATTTGACTTAATAACATATAAGAAAACACAATTAATCATGCATAATTAAGTTTGACCAGATTTAAGACCAATTTAATAACGAAAATTAATTAAGCTTGTAAATAACTAATTTAACTAACTCAATTAATTATTTCAGCTACTATATGATTGACTAAGTTATTTTGAGCTAATTTTGAGCTGGTTCGAATTTAATGAGCTGAAGTGGAGCTTAATTCAGCTCGTAACAAAGTGCAAGGAAGGCTCATCGAGTTTGTCCAAGCTTCATCAATGCGTCCAACCAAAGTCTCGCCCCAAACTTGATCTACTAAGGCTGAAACAGCCTCCTTGAATTGTTTAGCTCGTGATCGGGTGATTGGACCTTGAGGCAGCTCCAAAGGCTCCTTGCTCGAGCTAGGTTGGACTTGAGGCGTGGCTGTATCAAAGAGGCAAGAGAGTGGTGAGTTTATTCGAGAGTATAAAAGCCAAGGAAGTGAGATTTCTTTGTGAGTGGATAGTGAGATTCTTTGTTGTGAGTTCATTTTAAAAAAAAATGTCACAAAGTCCGAAAAGAAATCAAAATGTGGAAGGAGGGTTCCGTCCCGTAAGAAATGTTGGAGGAGGAGTGCCAGATCTTACCCTTCAAGCAATTATGCGAGAGATGGAGCGATTATTTGATAGAAAACTTGAACCAATTGAAGATCGATTATATCGAGTCGAGAGACGAGAACAACGTGAGATGACTCCGGAAGATGCAAGACAAGAGCGAGAACGTCCAATTCAAGATCCTTATGAAGCAAGTGGACAAGAAAGTGATCACTCATCTGCCCAAAGTGTATGACGTCGAGGCCGTCAACGACAACGAGGTCCTATAGATCGTGAACGACCAGATGACAATCTAAAGAATATCAAGATGACAATTCCACCATTCCAAGGTAAGAATGACCCTGAAGCTTATTTGGAGTGGGAAAAGAAGATTGAGCTTGTTTTTGATTGCCACAACTATTCGGAGAGTAAAAAGGTGAAACTCGCAGCAATTGAGTTTTCTGATTATGCCATAGTGTGGTGGGACCAGCTTGTAACTAGTCGACGACGAAATGGTGAAAGACCCATCTCTACTTGGGGAGAAATGAAATCAGTCATGCGGAAAAGATTTATTCCATCATACTACCATCGAGATCTTTATCAACGACTTCAAAACCTTACTCAAGGAAATAGAAGTGTTGAAGATTATTATAAGGAGATGGAGATAGCGATGATTCGAGCTGATATCGAGGAGGATCGAGAGGCAACCATGGCTAGGTTCCTTGCGGGTTTAAACCGTGACATTGCCAACATAGTTGAACTACAACACTATGTTGAAGTGATGGACATGGTTCACATGGCGATTAAGGTTGAAAAGCAACTTAAGCGAAAAGGAGTTAGTAGACCCTATGCCAATTCTTCAACCAACAAATGGAATCAAGGAGTCAACAAACCCCCTGTTAGAACAAAAGAGCCGACTGTAGCAGTTAAATCAAATCAACCCATTGGAGAGACAAGTCGAAATAAAAATGAGCAAGCGCCAAATCGCACGAGAGACATAAGATGTTTCAAGTGTCAAGGCCGAGGGCACATAGCTAGTCAATGTCCCAATCGACGAATTATGGTGATAAAAGCTGATGGAGAAGTTGAGTCGGAGGAAGAGGATGAAAATGAACCTGAAATGCCATCCGATGATGAAGATTTAGAGTTACCCGTTGAAGGAGAAATTCTTGTGGTGAAGCGTAGCCTCAGTATTCAAAGTGTTGAAACTGATCAACAAAGGGAGAATATTTTTCACACTCGATGCCACATTCAAGGCAAGGTATGTAGTATGATCATTGATGGTGGTAGCTGTACTAATGTAGCTAGTATTATGTTGGTGGAAAAGCTAGGTTTGGCTACAACTAAACATCCAACTCCATACAAGTTGCAATGGTTAAATGATGGAGGTGAGCTGAAAGTAACAAAACAAGCTGTGGTGGCATTTTCTATTGGAAAGTACCAAGATGAAGTGGTGTGCGATGTAGTTCCTATGCATGCGGGACATCTACTTTTAGGACGTCCATGGCAGTTTGATAGGCGCGTGATCTATGATGGTTATACAAATCGCTATACATTCAAGCATCGAGGCAAGAATGTAACTTTAGCTCCATTGACTCCAAAGCAAGTGTACCAAGATCAATTGAAGTTGAAGGAAAAGATTGAAAAAGAGAGAGACAAGAAAAATGAAAAAAAGAAAGAAAAAATTGAGGGAGTGGAGGTAAAAGTACGAGAGGAACAAGAAAGTCAAAAAGAAATTGAGAGTGGTAAAATGAGCGTATTTGCAAGAGAAAAAGAGATAAGAAAATCATTGTTGTTGCATCAACCCGTACTTGTACTTATGTACAAGGAATGCTTATTTGATGCTAACGAACTTGATAATTCTTTACCTTTGTCTATTGTTTCTTTGCTTCAGGAATTCAAAGACGTTTTCCCGGAAGATGTGCCAAGTGGATTGCCTCCTTTTCGAGGTATTGAACACCAAATAGACTTTATTCCCGGAGCTACAATTCCAAATCGACCAGCTTATCGAAGTAACCCAGAGGAAAAACTAAAGAGTTGCAACGACAAGTGGCGGAATTAATGGAAAAAGGCTATATACGGGAGAGTTTAAGTCCATGTGCGGTTCCCGTTCTGTTGGTGCCAAAAAAAGATGGTTCATGGAGGATGTGCGTAGATTGCCGAGCTATCAACAAAATTACCGTCAAATACCGACATCCCATTCCTAGACTTGATGATATGTTAGACGAGCTTAGTGGAGCAAAATTGATGTGATCCGGCTCGGTTGATTGAGTCGATTCACTTGATTGCCCGATCGTCGACGAGGAATAGTTGAGTTATCGGAAATAGGATGAAATAAGGCTAAAGATGCAGAAGCTTTCAAATGGTTTTAAAGGTTGGCTAAGGTGATGGTAAATTTATAAGGGTAGTAGGCTCGATTTAAGGATAAAAATAAGAAAAATGGAAGTTGATAAATGAAGGCTCGGTTTAGTAAAAAGATATTATAGTTGGGTAAAATCTAGGATAGTCGGTGGAATGGATAAATGAGCTTAAACACCAGAAACGATTCAACACTAAAAGTGTCACCCCGATTTCTATTCGGTTCAAGGTGGGATTGCGGAATTGTAGAAGGTTGAACGCCACACCAAAGCAAGGTGATAAGTTCAAAAGAGAACGATAGACGCCACTAGCACGCTAGATAAGTCAGATCGAAACTCGTACGAATTTAGAGAGGAGAAAACTCACTCTTTGAACAAAGTTCATTCAAATGATCAAAAGTCAAAAGTCCCTTCAACAAGCCATTTACAACATATTTATAGTCTATAATGTGCCCAACCGAATGGTCACAAAAATTCAGATTAAATGAGCAAATTTAATGAACTAAAATAGCTTAAGAGCTAAGTTCACTCCTTTGAAGAATCCTAGACCTTGGGGACGGCAATGGCATCAAAAATCTTTAATATCCTTTAATAATCAGCCTTGGAAATTCGGATGGCCAGCAGCAGCTTTAAATGACGTCTTGGGCACACAAATAGCTCCTAAATACTTTCCTTCAACTTAAATGAGCTGAACTAAATTTGTAAGTCTTTTGGTGTGTTCAAGACAACAATAAGCATCAGCTTTGGAACCTGAAGACGGCCTTTAATGCTCTTTGGAAGCATGAAACGTCAGCCTTGGTTTAAACAGCAAGCAACAAACATGTTTTGGCCGAATGGCCACTTGGAAATTCCCCAAACAACAGCTCTTTGCTGTACCCGAAGCAATACCAGCTTTAATGGCATTCAAAAACGTCCCCCCTTGCATGCTTTCATTAATGCCGTCCATGCATGGGAACATCTCATTAAATCCATGTCTTTGCTTCCTTTAAATGCCGTTCCATGCATGGGAACATCTCCCTTGCTGCTCATTAAATTCGGCCATGCATGCAAGCTCCAGCAACTAATTAATGCCATCCATGCATGGGAACATCTCCTTAAATGCATGTCTCCTTAGCCATTAAGTAGACGAATTTAATGACCTGCAAACACAAATTAAATTCGGTCAAACAATGCATCTAAAGACAATTAATTTCGGCTGGACTTCAAACACATTAAGTCAACAATGAGACATAATAAATTCGGCTGAAACATAGACAAATTAAATGCATGCCTTAACCTATGACAAATGAATGTGTACTAATTGAAAACATAATTAAATCATATACTAAATAAAGAAAATTTAATATAAAAATTATTAGACCCAAATTAAATCATGTGCATGCTGAAATTAATAAACTAACTAATGAACTTAATTTCTTCCAGCAACTATTTAAAAGCATAAGTTAAAATAAATTGAAGTTCAAATTTAATGAGCTGAAATTAGCTCGAATTTGAGCTCCATTGAACTGAAACAATCTCGATCAACTTGCAAGAATTTACGATTGTCGCCTGATGAACTGAACCAAGGATGTTTTCGGGGCAGGGTCGTATCATTCCCCCCTTCTTTAGAACGACTTGTCCTCAAGTCGAGCCATTGGTTCACTCGATCGCAACAACTTTTACTTAGCTTTCCTCGGTCGAACGGGATGGATTGGAATTGGGACAACTGAAAGGAATAACCATGAGTTAACAAGAATGGTTTCAGATAAATTTGTAATCCAAATGCAAGCAAAATAGAACAAGAAAATCCCATGGGAGTGGACAGATGCAAAGCAACATGTTCACAACCATGCAAACAAACTAATTTACTCGTTAATGCCTCGTCAATTATTCGAAATGAAAATGAACATGTTCTAAGGCAATCAAATGTCTCAAATCGTTTCCACAAGTCATAACCAATATGTGAATAACGAATCAAATCAACAAAACAATCTTTGGCACCACCTAAAGAGAACAACGATGTTTCAAAAAGTTCATGAGCCTTACCTTTAAAAGTAGTAAAACAAAGATCATTTTTACCTTGCTCGATCAACACAAACCTTCGCTCCTCGGGAGTATATTGTAGTTGAAGCTTTTCAATTTGACTCTCCATCTTTGGCGGTTGAAAGAGCAAAGGAATCAAGCTCAATTTACATCCAAAATAAATAAAAAATTCTTTCAATCGATCATGCATCCAAAATTTTAGTTGATCAAAACTTGCATATATCAAATTATCAAACAGTCTTGATATGTCATTATTGCAAACAAGTGAACTCAATCGGTTCAAAAGACAAATAACCATACATGATCGCACGCAATCAAACTCAACAGCATTTTCAACACGATCAATGTCAGAAATAGATTTATATGGGTTTTCATCTTGCGTAGTCAAAAAGTACCAAAGACGTTGGATTACAATTTCATTTGTTTGCAGATCAGCATCGCAATTTGTACTAACTTTATTCTTGCATTCATCGTCCAAAACATACACTTCAAGGCTAACCAAAGGAAAACAATCATTTGTGTCAGGATACAAATATTTTTCAAAATCCACAACATCAATCAAATCGTTTGCACTAAGTTTGGAATGCCCAAGTTTCCCACGAAACGAGTCAACATAGCAAATTCCAGGTTTGAACTCACGATTTTGATCACTTATTCCATAGTGCAGTAAAAATTTCATTCTCACAGGCATGCTTATACAAAAGGATTTCGTGTAAAAATATAAAAGATTCACATAACCATGACAATTGAATAAATCAAACCTTTTATGTGGATACCTCCAATCTCGCACGTCCAAAATTTGCACATGCTGAAATAATCCATTATTATCAACAAAATTTTCAACACGAATCAAGTCAAATACACAACTCTTCATGCCTCCATTTAAAATAAAATTATCATCAAACAAAGAATGACAATTAGCCATGTCAAGACATGAAACCTTTTCAAAGACTAAATCATCATCAATATTATCACAAACATTCAAGTGGAATAATGGAGACTCACACGGCATAGATCCCTCACCTTTCTTACCTTTATGTGCCGGTGGACAAGGGTCTTCTATGTTCTTACCTTTCTGAATCAACTTGAATCGCCTCTCATCAGGGAAGTATTGTAATTGAAAATCGTCGCACGAATCTTTAGAATTCTGAAAAGAAGAAATAGAACAAGAACAACTCACATGTGGGTTAGTAAAAACAACGCTCACTTTTTCTTGTTCTCTCTCATCTCTTTCACTATTTTCTTTGGCAAACTCTTTTTCTTTTCCACTCAATTTCTGTTGAAACTCTTTCAATTTCTTTTTCCACTCTTTTTTTCTTCTTTTTCAAACTCTTTTTGCTTTTCACTCTCTTTTCTTTTGAAATCTCATTTTCATCTTTTTCTTTTATTTCTTTTTCTTTTCTCTCATTTCTTTTTTCTTCTCTCAATTTCATTCAAGATTTGTTCATTTTCTTGCATCAACATCTCTTGTTTTTCTTTCTTCTATTTTCTTTTGTCTTGTTCTTTCATTACAAGAAGATGATAACTTATAAGAACCATAACGACAAGCTTCTCGTTTGAAAGAAATGGCAGATTTATCATGCAAGTCACGATCATCTCTTTGTGAATAACCCTCCGTATTCGAGTACTTTGACATTCTTGAAACACGTTCGCCTCTTCGTAAATAATCCTTCGTAGTTGAATAAATTGAGGCATTTGTAGAGACATGATTACCTTTTTGTATATCATCTCGGAAGGACTCAAACTCGTAGTTTGCTTCTCTTGGTCTCGAACGCCTTGTTGAATAGACGTCTTGATAAGAGTCTCTTGTCGAGTAGTGTCGTCGGAATGATCTTAACTCCGTCTCTTGTCTCGATGGAATTTGTTTTTGTTGGGCTCTTGTCTCTATTCGATCCAATCTATCATGCAATTTATCAAAATTTGATTTCACCATTCTACGCATTTCTTGCATTAAATATTGGAAATCTGATTCAGAAAATTCTTGTGACATGATTTTTTTTTGCTAAAAAAATGATTAAAATAAAATAGAAAGTAAATACCTCACCACAAAAATCTCACGTTTCACTCACAAAGAAAATTGGATAACACTCCACTCGTGTTTACACTTGTTTAATGGCTTTTGCTCGCTCTAATGTACTCACCACTCGTGCCTTTTTCCGCTTGTCTCACTCTCGTGAATTCGTATTTTGTTTCAAGAAGACTTATTGCGGCTTAGAGGGTCGGCTTCAAATGGGTTACAAGGGATAACGTCGGGTGTAGGGTAGGCTAAACAAAGAAAATAAAAATCAAAGTATGTGTGGCGTTTTGGGAGGGGTAGAGGGAATGGTAGAATGAATGGATGCTCGGAAGCAACAAGAAGCAAAATAAAACTCACAAGACTTTTCACTTTTTTTTATTCTTCAAAAAAAAATTTCTTTTTTGAATTTTTTTTTTCAAATTTCCTCTTCTCTTTTTTTTTATTTTTTTTTCAATTACAATATGCTGAAATACAAAGGAAGAAGAGAAGAAAAAAAAATTACAACCTAAATTTTTTTTTCACGTTACGAACCTACTCCGAGCTTGGTACGAACGTCGGCATTCCTCGTTTTAGTAGCTCTGATACCAAATGATGTGATCCGGCTCGGTTGATTGAGTCGATTCACTTGATTGCCCGATCGTCGACGAGGAATAGTTGAGTTATCGGAAATAGGATGAAATAAGGCTAAAGATGCGGAAGCTTTCAAATGGTTTTAAAGGTTGGCTAAGGTGATGGTAAATTTATAAGGGTAGTAGGCTCGATTTAAGGATAAAAATAAGAAAAATGGAAGTTGATAAATGAAGGCTCGGTTTAGTAAAAAGATATTATAGTTGGGTAAAATCTAGGATAGTCGGTGGAATGGATAAATGAGCTTAAACACCAGAAACGATTCAACACTAAAAGTGTCACCCCGATTTCTATTCGGTTCAAGGTGGGATTGCAGAATTGTAGAAGGTTGAACGCCACACCAAAGCAAGGTGATAAGCTCAAAAGAGAACGATAGACGCCAATAGCACGCTAGATAAGTCAGATCGAAACTCGTACGAATTTAGAGAGGAGAAAACTCACTCTTTGAACAAAGTTCATTCAAATGATCAAAAGTCAAAAGTCCCTTCAACAAGCCATTTACAACATATTTATAGTCTATAATGTGCCCAACTGAATGGTCACAAAAATTCAGATTAAATGAGCAAATTTAATGAACTAAAATAGCTTAAGAGCTAAGTTCACTCCTTTGAAGAATCCTAGACCTTGGGGACGGCAATGGCATCAAAAATCTTTAATATCCTTCAATAATCAGCCTTGGAAATTTGAATGGACAGCAGCAGCTTTAAATGACGTCTTGGGCACACAAATAGCTCCTAAATACTTTCCTTCAACTTAAATGAGCTGAACTAAATTTGTAAGTCCTTTGGTGTGTTCAAGACAACAATAAGCATCAGCTTTGGAACCTGAAGACGGCCTTTAATGCTCTTTGGAAGCATGAAACGTCAGCCTTGGTTTAAACAGCAAGCAACAAACATGTTTTGGCCGAATGGCCACTTGGAAATTCCCCAAACAACAGCTCTTTGCTGTACCCGAAGCAATACCAGCTTTAATGGCATTCAAAAACGTCCCCCCTTGCATGCTTTCATTAATGCCGTCCATGCATGGGAACATCTCATTAAATCCATGTCTTTGCTTCCTTTAAATGCCGTTCCATGCATGGGAACATCTCCCTTGCTGCTCATTAAATTCGGCCATGCATGCAAGCTCCAGCAACTAATTAATGCCGTCCATGCATGGGAACATCTCCTTAAATGCATGTCTCCTTAGCCATTAAGTAGCCGAATTTAATGACCTGCAAACACAAATTAAATTCGGTCAAACAATGCATCTAAAGACAATTAATTTCTGCTGGACTTCAAACACATTAAGTCAACAATGAGACATAATAAATTCGGCTGAAACATAGACAAATTAAATGCATGCCTTAACCTATGACAAATGAATGTGTACTAATTGAAAACATAATTAAATCATATACTAAATAAAGAAAATTTAATATAAAATTTATTAGACCCAAATTAAATCATGTGCATGCTGAAATTAATAAACTAACTAATGAACTTAATTTATTCCAGCAACTATTTAAAAGCATAAGTTAAAATAAATTGAAGTTCAAATTTAATGAGCTGAAATTAGCTCGAATTTGAGCTCCATTAAACTGAAACAATCTCGATCAACTTGCAAGAATTTGCGATTGTCGCCTGATGAACTGAACCAAGGATGTTTTCGGGGCAGGGTCGTATCAAAAATTGTTCTCTAAGATTGATCTAAAAAGCGGGTATCATCAAATTCGTATGCGGGAGGGGGACGAGTGGAAGACTGCGTTTAAGACTAAATACGGTTTGTATGAGTGGTTAGTGATGCCTTTTGGCCTCACCAATGCACCGAGTACTTTCATGAGGTTGATGAACCACGTTTTGAGGTCATTCATTGGTCGTTTTTGCGTAGTTTATTTTGATGATATTTTAATTTACAGCAAATCATTAACTGAACATCTTGAACATTTGCATGCTATTTTGAAGGTTTTACGAAAGGAAGTATTGTATGTAAACCTTAAGAAATGTAACTTTTGTACTGACAAAGTTGTTTTTCTAGGTTTTGTTGTAAGTGCGAATGGATTAGAGGTAGACCAAGAGAAGATTAAAGCAATACAAGAATGGTCACGACCGAATAACATCAGCCAAGTTAGAAGCTTTCATGGCCTTGCAAGCTTCTATAGGAGGTTTGTACCGAATTTTAGCACTCTTGCTGCCCCATTAACCGGTATTATCAAAAAAAATTCACCTTTTATTTGGTCTGATGAACAAGAATCTGCTTTTGTTAAAATCAAAGATTGCTTGCCTAATGCTCCACTTTTATGTTTGCCGAATTTTAACAAAATTTTTGAGGTAGAATGTGATGCTTCTGGAATAGGAATAGGTGCGATTTTAACGCAAGATGGGCGACAGGTGGCTTATTTTAGCGAGAAACTTAATGGAGCTATGCTCAATTATCCCACATATGACAAAGAAATGTATGCATTGATACGTGCATTAGAAACATGGCAGCATTACCTTTGGCCTAAGGAGTTCGTTATACACACGGACCATGAGGCTTTGAAGCATTTGAGAGGGCAAACTAAGCTTAACAAACGACATGCAAAATGGGTAGAATTCTTAGAATCCTTTCCATATGTGATTAAGTATAAGCAAGGTAAGGAAAATATCGTTGCAGATGCTTTATCGCGAAGGTATGCTCTTTTAAATTATTTGGATGTTAAGTTACTTGGTTTTGCTTATTTAAAGGAATTATATGCTGATGATTCTGATTTTGGAGAAGTTTACAAGTTATGTGTGCAAGGTGCGTATGACAGGTGGAAGAGAAAATATTTTCATAGGCTTCTCGTCCATTTCTTCGGGAACAATCCTCCGGGAAGGACTTCTTTGAGTCATACGAGGAATAACTCGTCCTCTCTCATTCATCATGTCGAAAAGTCGCAAGCTCTAAGCTCTCACGTCTTGAATTCCTTGACGAATAGGAATCTCGATAAGAATCTCTTAGCGAGTAGTCTTTGGACGCGTATCGCCGTGATGATCTCGACTCCGTTTCTCGACTTGGTGGATTTTGTTTTCGTCTGGCTCTTTCCTCCACTCGATCCAATCGATCATGCAATTTATCAAAATTTGATTTCACCATTCTACGTATCTCTTGCATCAAATATTGGAATTCTGATTCAAAAAATTCTTGTGACATGATTTTTTTTGGCTAAAAAGAGAAAAAAAATGATTAAAATAAAATAGAAAGTAAATACCTCGCCACAAAAATCTCACGTTTCACTCACAAAGAAAATTGGATAACACTCCACTCGTGTTTACACTCGTTAAATGGCTTTTGCTCGCTCTAATGTACTCACCACTCGTGCCTTTTTTCGCTCGTCTCACTCTCGTGAATTCGTATTTTGTTTCAAGAAGACTTATTGCGGCTTAGAGGGTTGGCTTCAAATGGGTGCAAAGGATAGCGTTAGGGTGGATAGGGTAGGCTGAAACAAGGAAAATAAAAAATCAAAGTATGTGTGGCGTTTTGGGGGGATAGAGGGAATGGTAGAATGAATGGATGCTTGGAAGCAACAAGAAATAATAACAAAATAAAACTCACAAGACTTTTCACTCTTTTTTTTATACTTCGATTTTTTTTAATTTTTTTCGATTTTGTTTTCAAATTTTTTTCGAATTTCCTCTTCTCTTTTTTTTCAATTACAATATGCTGAAATATAAAGGAAGAAAAAGAAAAAAAATTTACAACCTGAATTTTTTTTTCACGTTACGAACCTACTCCGAGCTTGATACGAACATCGACGTTCCTCGTTTTAGTAGCTCTGATACCAGATGATGTGATCCGGCCCGGGTTAATTGAGTCGTTTCACGTAATTGCCCGATCGTCGACGAGGAATAGTTGAGTTATCGAAAATAGGATGAAATAAGGCTAAAGATGCGGAAGCTTTCAAATGGTTTTAAAGGTTGGCTAAGGTGATGGTAAATTTATAAGGGTAGTAGGCTCGATTTAAGGATAAAAATAAGAAAAATGGAAGTTGATAAATGAAGGCTCGGTTTTGTAAAAAGATATTATAGTTGGGTAAAATCTAGGATAGTCGGTGGAATGGATAAATGAGCTTAAACACCAGAAATGATTCAACACTAAAAAGTGTCACCCCGATTTCTATTCGGTTCAAGGTGGGATTGCGGAATTGTAGAAGGGTTGAACGCCACACCAAAGCAAGGTGATAAGTTCAAAAGAGAACGATAGACGCCACTAGCACGCTAGATAAGTCAGATCGAAACTCGTATGAATTTAGAGAGGAGAAAACTCACTCTTTGAACAAAGTTCATTCAAATGATCAAAAGTCAAAAGTCCTTTACAAAATGTGATAACAGACTATTTATAGCCTAAATTTGATAGCCTAATGGACAAAGTAAACTAGCTTAATGACTAAGTGATTCGGCTATTAATGAGTTAAATTAAACTAGAGAAATGAACTTTAAAAAAAAAACATGTCCATATTCGGCTAAAAGGAACATCAATGGACACCTTCTTGATTAAGGAAACATAGTTCTTGAATGTAGAAGAATGAATGGTATCCCATCAGCCTTGTCTAGGTTCGGCTATAGCATGAATGTACTAGCCAATAAGCGTCTCTTGGCCGAACAATCACCTTGGAGGCCAAAGATTCATTGCATAAATTAATGTAGCTAGACATCCATGCACTTTCCCATTTGTTGAATCTTGCTGTCCATGCATCTTCAATTGGCTCTTAATTTGCTGTTCACGCATGGTGCCCTCATCACTCTCCCTCATTTAAATGCCGTCCATTGCATGTGGAACATCTCATTAATTGCCGTTCCATGCATGTAGAACAACATCTTTAATGCATGTCTTGTTGTACAATAAATTCGGCCAACATGTCTCATTTAAATGCTTGTCCCATGTCCATGTACATATTAAATTCGGCATCATCTACCTCCTTTAATGCCGTCCAAGCCATTAAACCTGCAGACAAGTAATTAAATTCGGTCAAATAATGCATGCACATTAATTTCGGCTGGACATGAATTAAGTCAACAATAAGACATTAAATTCGGCACTTTAAAGCACTTAAGACACATTAAACAACAGCAGCAAAAAAAACACATTAAGTGACAGCATTAAATTCGTCCAAAGTACACAATAACCTGCACATTAAATTCGTCTGGAAAATTAATTGAAAACATGAATTAAATTTGTCTTAAATTTAGACACACTTAATTAACTATTAGACATCTATTTAATAGGTAATAAACTAAGACACATTAAAATAAGGATGTCCTGATTTTTAAACAAATTAATTAACTTATTTTAATTAACTAATTAGCAACTTATTTGTTTTATTCCAGCAAAATAATGTAAACTTAAGAAAGTTAAAAACGAGCTGAACTTAAATAAAATTTATTCCAGCAAACTAAAAGCATAAAATTAAATAAATTGAAGTTGAAGCTCAATGAGCTAGAATCAGCTCGATTGAGCTCCATTGAGCCGGAACAAGCTAGTTTAGCTTGCAAAAAGTTTACGAATAGCACCTGATGAACTGAGCCAATGATGTTTTCAGGGCAGGGTCGTATCAAGTCATTCTTCGTATGCATCAAAGTATTCATCTACGGAAAAATCCTTACGAAGAAGTGAATTTGTTTCATATAAGAACTCATCCATGGAGGTTTATTCACGAAGAGTTGATCGTGACTCTTATGAAGATTCTTCCATTTCTTTCCAATGAAAAGTCTATTGTTCTGATTCTTTTGTATTATCTCCATTTTGTAATAAAATTGAAAAAGAGAAAAAGATTGGAGAAAGAAAAGAAAGAGTGCGAGAAACAAGTGTTGTTGAAAATGAAAGAGAATTGATGAGTGAAAGTGAGTTCTCAACAAACAAAGAGATTGTGGAAAAAAAAAGAGAAGTTGAAAAAGAAACGAGTGAAAAAGATGAAAGTCAACAAGAAAAAGCGAGGAATGTTTTTACTAACCAATCTGCAAGTTGTCCTCATATTGTTTCTTCTTTCCAGGTTTCTAGAGATTCAAATGACAAGTTTCAACTTCATTACCTTCTTGATGAGAGACGATTCCATTTGATCGAAAAAGGTAAGGTTCAAGCGCTTAAAGGTAAGCAAGGTAAGGAGTTTTTAGTCAATGAATCATGGCAATCAGGTTTGAAAGTTGTTGATAAAATCTCCGATAACTTAGTTTTAAAAACATCTCTTTATTTTGATTTGGTTAATTGTTACTCGCTATTTGTGGTTGATAAATTCGTTTTAAGTGGAGGCATGAAGAGTTGTTCACTCAATAAGTTTTGTGTTGAAAAATCTTTTGATGTTGTTCGATTAAATCCACAAATACAAAATCTGATCATGTTTGATAAAGAGCTTTCATGTGAAACGCTCAATCTGTTTGATCGTGATGGTAATGAAAATTTTTTAACTCTTAGTGTGAGATCTTCGTATATTTGCATGAGATTTGAGAGATTTGATTGTTTGAATTTATTTTTGCCTACATCTTCTTTATTTGGCATGTGTGATGTCTTGGTGAAAGTGAAGTTTTTGTTATGTTACGGAATGACCGATCAAAATCATGTTTTTAAACCGAAACGATTCTATTCTACTCAATTCACGATCGGGCATCACTAACGACTCGAATCAATCACGAAACGAGTTCGTATCAAATTGGTATCAACTAGAAATTTGATACGAACATAGTGGGGGCGAGGGGCCCAAGTGCAAAATGAAGTTTTTAATTTTAGTTTGTCAATTTGGCTGCTGGAAAATAAGGACTTTGATTCATTAATTTTTAGTTATTTTAGTTTGTGTTTTTAATTATGTCATAGTTTGTACATCATTAATATGTGTTCTGCATTTAATAAAGTCATGCATTATGTAACTTTCATGTTAGTTAAATTTGCATCATTAAATTAAGTCAAGTTAGTTTAATTATGTAACTTTCATGTTAGTTAAATTTGCATTTCAAAACCATGCATTTAAGCATCTTAGTTTAATAAATGAGTTGCTGGACATTTATTCAACTCATCTTAGTTTTAATTAATAAGTGTTTTTGTTGAACTTTATTTAATAAGTGTTGTTCCTAATTGATCTAGTTCCTAGGATTATTTATTGATGCATAAATTAAGTTTTTTTAAATTATGCTTCTTTAATTAAACTAGTTGCTGAAATAATTATTGCATATATGTTTTAGTTCATTTATTTAAGTAAGTTTAATGTTTGTTATGATTAATAAGTGTTTTCATTTGTTTAATAAACTCATTTTAATGTGTTTATTGCAGGTGACTTTTTTAGCTTATGGTGGTTACAATTCAAGGCTGTTACACATTTAATTAAATGGCTATTCAAGTTCTTTTGAGTTACAATTAAAGGGGCTGTTATAAAGGGAGCTTAAAATCATTAAAGGAGTTTTTAAAGAGCATTTTATGCCCTTTAAAATTCAGCAGCAACTCTTCCAGTTCCAGCCGTTTTTGGAGTTTTCAAGAGAAATTAATCAAGCCTTTGAATGTCATTAAGGAGCTGGTTAAGAGATGGTGTCTATTCAACTAGCCAAGGACAACTCAAGAGTCATTTTCAAAGCCATTAAAGACATTCAAATCAGCTGAATTAAAGTGATTTTATGGAAGGAGCTATTTGGTTCAAAGAATAAGAAAAGACATCAGTTTTTTTATGGCACATTAAGTGGATGTTTTTGACCATTCGGTTACCTTGTTTTAGCATTATAAATAGATGTAATCAGCCATAGAGAGGGAACTTTTGCTGAATATAGATGTTATATTTGAATTGTGAGCTATCCAATTCTCTTTGTTCTTACGGAATTGATTTGACTTATCAAGCATAGCTTGTGGCGTCCATCTTTTCTTTATTTACCGAACTTATCACCTTTGGTGTGGCGTTCAATATACCTTTGGTTCCTATCATAGTTGATAGTGGGTCAAGGTTTCTTGCTGTTTCTTTAAACCGTTAAACACCTAAGCACCATTTTGAGATTCGGGTCAACAATTCCCTTATTTGTTAGTTCATTCTCGGTCTTATCCAATTAATTTGTTATTGTTTCCTATCTATTTTGTTTATTACCTTTGTTTGAAGCCATTATTTCTATTTTGTTTCCTTTAAACCGAAACGATTCTATTCTACTCAATTCACGATCGGGCATCACTAACGACTCGAATCAATCACGAAACGAGTTCGTATCAAGCAACAACGTGAGACTATCTTTCACACACAATGCAAGGTTCAAGATAAGGTATGTGTTGTGATCATTGATAGCGGTAGTTGTACTAATGTTGCTAGTTCAGTGATGGTTGACAGATTAGGTCTTAAGACGACAAAGCATCCGAATCCGTACAAGTTGCAGTGGTTGAATGACGGTGGAGAACTTAAAGTGACGAAACAAGTGGTTGTACCGTTTTCAATTGGAAACTACAAGGACAAGGTCCTTTGTGATGTTGTGTCGATGGATGCTACTCACCTTCTTTTGGGGCGCCCTTGGCAGTATGACAAGAGGGCAATGCATGATGGTTTTACAAATCGATACTCTTTTATGCATGCAGGTAAAAAGATTACTTTGGCTCCTTTGACACCGAGTCAAGTAATTGAAGATCAAATGATATGAGCTCGCCCATGAAGATAGGTGCCAAATCCATGGAGTTGCCTTTGGGGCCAATTACTCGAGCACGTGCCAAGAAGGTCCAAGATGCTGTAGCAAGCTATATTGCTCGATTATGGAGTGATGGGTTGATTGCCCATAAAATGCCCAGCTCAACTAGCTTGATTCGCAATTTCCTACAAGCTGATTTTAGCTTGTGTCAGCTCAATTTAGCTCAATTAGGCACTTAATTAGTTCAAGGAGCTGATTAAATTTATTTTCAATAAATTTAATTAGTTGTGTTAGTTTAGAATCAGCTCAAATCATTTAATTAAATAAATGTGTCTTAATCTGGACATTTTTTTTAATTCAGCTTATTAAATATGTTTTATATTAGTACATGCCTTTAATATGTCCATATTAAGTCATAAATTAAATGTGTTTAGTTTAATTACAAAGTTTTAATGTGTCTTGACTAAGACAAATTTATTAGTGGCTGCTAATTAATTTGTCTTAGCCGAATTAATGTGCAAAATTTTAATATGTCCAGCTGCTGATTTCATGAGTATTAAACTTGTCTTAACCACATTTATTTGATGTTTTTTAGCTAGCTTAATGGCAAAGAAAGCTCATAAAGAAGGAGCATGTATTTAGGCACATGCATGGACGGCATTTAAAGTGCAGCTGCCTTGTGTTTCCAGCTGACTTTTTGTGCAGCTCAATGGACTTCTAGCTGCTGTTTTAAGCTTCTCCAAGGGCCAATTTCGTGGAGAGCAATGGCCAAAGAGTGCCTCATAAATTCCAGCAGCCAATTCATGTGGAGGCTACTCATATTCGGCCAAAGAAGCATAATTTTTGAAGCTGTCCATTTCTCTTCTCCATAGCAGCAATTAAGCTCTTCTAAAACATTAACTGAATGTGAATTTTCTCCATTAAAGGGGCCAGCCGAATCATCTTTTTCTAGAAGGTTAATTTTCAGAATTTTATCACATGAATGTAACTAGGAAATTTCTAGGAAGTTTCCTCAAGAAACTTAAGGCATAAGGATCTGATTAGATAGGCTATTCGGCTGCCTTAGTCAAGCTATAAATAGGTCATGTAATTCACATTTTGAGGTTAATGAACAATTTGATAGCTTTGCTAAATTGTGAGGTTGTTTTCAACTCTCGTTATTCTCCAAAAACTTGTGAGACTGATATGATCCGGCCCGGTTAATGAATCCGAATCGTTGTTGTGCCCGATCGTGAATTGGAGTAATTTGAAAGCTTTACAAAATAGGCTAGAAGGAAAGGAATTATTTAGGCTCAAAAGAGTTTTGCTGGTTTAGGAAATGAAACATAAATCAATGAATGAAGTTTGGGCTAAGTATTCAAAGCCGAACTAACACAATAGGAATGTGTTAACCCGTAACTTAGGAGATTGCTTAGGTTGGTAGGGTGTTGATGGAAGGTTTGTTATGTGGATAGAAACTTCGACCCGCTATCAATGATGATAGGAACCTCAGTACGAATCGAACGCCACACTTTTGGGATTAAAGTGATAAGTTCGGATAGAAAGACGGGTTGACGCCACAAGGGTTACTTGATAAGTCAGACGAGTCTTTGGAGAACAATGAGAGTTGAAAACAAACTCACAAAGTAAATAAATTTCATATAAAGTTTAAAAGTATATTGTCTAACCTTTTACATGTTTACAAGCCAACTATTTATACTAAAACTAGGACATGAATAGCCAATTCTGGCCATTAATAAGTAACATGAATCAGCCCATGAATCGATTTTAATGATATATGTTCATCCATTGAATGGCATTTAAGTCACATTCGTCCCCCCCTTGCCATCCATAGATGCATCCTTAGTCATGAAGCAAATGTTTGTTCATCATGGGTAATAAATTTGACTTCTAGAATCTGCCCATTCATCCCTTCAATTTGGATGGTGCTTTTAAGGCTCCTTTGTTTCCCACGAAAAAGGCTCCTAGGTGAGCTCAAACGACAGCTCCTTTATGGCCATACCATGCATGCTGGACAACTCCTTTGCTGTACAATAAATTCGGCCAGCATGATGTTTTTGTTGAACACGAAAAAAATAACTCATCAGCTAGTTAATGCCGTGCATGCATGGGAACAACTCATTTAATTCATGTCTTTGCTTCCTTTAAATGCCGTTCCATGCATGGGAACATCTCCCTTGCTGCTCATTAAATTCGGCCATGCATGCAAGCTCCAACAACTAATTAATGCCGTCCATGCATGGGAACATCTCCTTAAATGCATGTTTCCTTTGCCATTTAGCCGAATTCAATGACCTGCAGACACAAAATAAATTCGGTCAAATAATTCATGCACATTACAATTAATTTCGGCAGCCCTATTTGAACATAATTAATCTCATGCTTGAACCAAGACATATTAATTAGCCATATTAATTCGGCTGGACATGAATTAAGTTGACATTAAATTCGGCAGCCACAAGACACCTTAAAGTGGTTCATTAATTCGGCTGAATTAAGTCAACAATTAGACATATTAAATTCGGCACTTTAAAGCACTAAAGACACATTAAACAACAACAATAAATCCGTCCAGACACATTAAAAGCTGTACTAAATAGAACACATTTAAATAGTCTTAAGACAAATTTAAAGCATGCATTAAAACCAATAAAACATATTTAATATGTCCAGATTTCTTAATTAAATACTTAGTAATTATTTAAGCTAAAATAACTAACTTAACTAATTAATTTATTCCAGCAAATTAAATTAAATGAGCTAGTGAGCTAATAACGAGCTCAATGAGCTGAATTGAGTCGAGTTCACTTAAGTTGCCCGATCGTCGACGAGAAGTTCGTTCGAAATTGTTTTAAGATGAAGATTGTTTTCAGTTTAAGCGGAAGACTTTTAAAAGGGTTCAAAAGATAGGCTAAATTCAGATATTTTGTAGGTTCGGTTTAATAAGAAAAGAAATAAAGTTTATATTTAATAAATAGGATGGAGATGAAAAAAATGAACTTAAGTATTAAGAACGATTCAATACTATGTAAAGTATTGCCCCGGGACTTATATTGCTTAAGGTGAAATTTGTGGAAGGATAGAAGCGAACCTTGACCCAATACCTATATAGAGGTAAGAACCAAAGGTATAAAAATATGGTTGAACGCCACACCGATTCGGTGATAAGTTCAATGGAGTTCGGATTGACACCACTAGCAAGCTAGATAAGTCGCTTCGAGACTCGAACGAAAGAAGAGAGGAGGTAACCTCACAAGAACAATAGTTCATTCAAAAATTTGACAAAAAGTCCTCTCACAAAATGAAATAGCAAACTATTTATAGACTAAGTACTAGCTAGCCGAATGGTCATCTTCATGGCTAAGCAAATTAAGCTAGAAAATTCTAGAATTGAAGCATTAAGTTGTTGTAGCTAAATTCAGCTGATTGAAGTCCAATAGGCAGCTTCTTGACTAAGCAAATGAACTTGGAATGCTTGGAAAGGTGCATGGCAGCAGCTAGGTTCGGCCAATGAGCTTAAATGAGCTCATTAAGATGCAACTCTTGGCTGAAAAAAATACCAGCATTAAAGGAGAACGTGAATGGCCAAAATAAGTGTGAAAAGTCAGCCTTGAAGAATCCTTTAGGTGTGAACATGGCCAACTGAATAGACATGGGTGTGAACTCCAAGTGTGAACGGCATTATGCTGTTTTGGGGAATGAATTCGGTCAGCTGAACATTCACTTGAAGATCCATGTATGTGTCATCAAGTTCATTGAATCTGATGTGAATGCACCTTGCTAAATGTCTCTTCCAAATTCGGCTCACTTGAGGGCTGATGAATGCATGGGATGCCAATAGCTTTGTCTAGATTCGGCCAAGGTGTGAATGGACACTTCAAAAGATATCTTTTGGCCGAATAGGTGCATAGGAAATTCAATGGTCAGCCACCGATGCATGTAGGTGGATATTCATGCACTCTTCCATTCATTGTATTGAATCATTCATGCATCATCTTTAAGGCAACCATTCGTTGTAGGTAGTCATGCATGTACCCGAACATACATTGAACCAGAAATGTTCATGAATCCTCATTAATTGTGTTCCCACATGTGGATGTACCTACAAAAGATATAAACAAATTAGATTCAAGGTACATTCAGCTTAAATTAAATAATATCAAGACATATTTAACAAATTAAAATAAAGACATAAATAAAATATAATTAATAATAAATTCGGCTAGCTCAATGATAGTCAAAATTCTTGATGAGCTGAATTGAGCTAGAAAATTCAGTTATGAGCTGTAGTAAAAATAATTAAAATAAAACTATCACTCAAATTATTCAAATAATAAAATTAACGAGCTGGAAAGAAGCTAAATTGAGCTCGATTGAGCTGACTTGAGCTCGAGTGAGCTGGAAACGAGCTAAACGGAGCTCAACGAAAAGAAATTGAACTATTTCAGCTTGCATGGATTTGCAAGCAATGCTTAGGGAGCTGGTCCAAAAGTGTGCCCGAGGCGTGGCCGTATCATCCCCTTCAACACTCGTGCCTTTTTCCACTCAATCTCCTCTCGTGATTTCGTAAGCGACTCGTCGTGACCTTATCTAGCTTGCTAGTGGTGTCAATCCGAACTCCATTGAACTTATCACCGAATCGGTGTGGCGTTCAACCATATTTTTGAATGAACTATTGTTCTTGTGAGGTTACCTCCTCTCTTCTTTCGTTCGAGTCTCGAAGCGACTTATCTAGCTTGCTAGTGGTGTCAATCCGAACTCCATTGAACTTATCACCGAATCGGTGTGGCGTTCAACCATATTTTTATACCTTTGGTTCTTACCTCTATATAGGTATTGGGTCAAGGTTCGCTTCTATCCTTCCACAAATTTCACCTTAAGCAATATAAGTCCCGGGGCAATACTTTACATAGTATTGAATCGTTCTTAATACTTAAGTTCATTTTTTTCATCTCCATCCTATTTATTAAATATAAACTTTATTTCTTTTCTTATTAAACCGAACCTACAAAATATCCGAATTTAGCCTATCTTTTGAACCCTTTTAAAAGTCTTCCGCTTAAACTGAAAACAATCTTCATCTTAAAACAATTTCGAACGAACTTCTCATCGACGATCGGGCAACTTAAGTGAACTCGACTCAATCAACCGAGCCGGATCACATCAGAGACTTATCAAACATCTTTGTGGCGTCAAACTTGTTTTTGTTTCTTCCCGAACTTATCACTTTAATCCCAAAAGTGTGGCGTTCGATTCATACTAAGGTTCCTATCATCATTGATAGTGGGTCAAAGTTTCTATCCATTTAACAAACCTTCCATCCATCCTTACCAACCTAAGCATTCTCCTAAGTTACGGGTTAACACATTCCTATTGTGTTAGTTCGGCTTTCGAATCCTTAGCCAAATTGCTTCCATTGTTTTCTAATTCATTTCCTAAACCAACAAAACCCTTTTGAGCCTAAATAAACCTCTTTCTTCTAGCCTATTTTGTAAAGCCTCAATTTACTCCTAATTCACGATCGGGCGATCTTTACGACTCAATTCGATCTCGAGGTGAGGGCGTATCATCAAACAAGCTTGAAAAAGAGTAAGGAAGTTGCAAAGGAGAAGAAAAAGATGAGCGTATATGCAAGCAGTCGAGAAATCAGGAAATGTCTTTCCTCTCACCAATCCTTGTTTATTTTAATGTTTAAAGATCATTGTTTATTGGCTGAGTTCCCTGCTGATTTGCCTGCATCGATTGTGTCCCTTTTGCAAGAGTTTGAGGATGTGTTTCCGAAAGAAACACCGAAGGGATTACCACCTCTTCGTGGCATTGAGCACCAGATTGATTTCATTCCAGGTGCTACCATTCCAAATCGACCAGCTTATCGTACTAACCCTGAAGAGACGAAAGAGCTTCAAAGGCAAGTTGCAGAATTGATGGACAAGGGTTATATTCGAGAAAGTCTAAGTCCATGTGCTGTTCCGGTGTTGTTAGTACCGAAGAAAGATGGGTCTTGGAGGATGTGCGTAGATTGTAGAGCTGTGAATCAAATTACAATTAAGTATCGTCATCCTATCCCTAGACTTGATGACATGTTGGACGAGCTTTGCGGAGCCGTCATCTTCTCCAAAATTGACTTGAAGAGTGGATATCATCAGATTCGCATGCGAGAAGGCGACGAATGGAAGACAGCCTTCAAAACAAAGCTAGGTTTGTATGAATGGTTAGTGATGCCTTTTGGTTTAAGTAATGCACCTAGTACTTTTATGCGACTAATGAATCATGTTCTGAGATCTTTTATTGGAAAGTTTTGTGTTGTGTACTTTGATGACATTTTAGTTTATAGCAAGACTTTGCAGGATCACGTAGAACATCTGAGAGCTGTATTCAGACTTTGAGAGAAGAAAGATTGTATGGTAATGTAGAGAAATGTATGTTTTGTATTGACAGACTTACATTTCTTGGTTACATTGTGAGTGCACAGGGTGTTGAAGTTGATCATGAGAAAATAAAGGCAATTCAGGAATGGCCACGACCGACATCGATTACTCAGGTTAGATCATTTCATGGTTTAGCTAGTTTTTATCGACGGTTTGTTCCTAACTTCAGTTCTATTGCCGCACCCTTAACCGAAATTATTAAGAAGAATTCCAGCTTCTTGTGGGGTAAAGAACAAGAAGATGCCTTTCTAAAAATTAAGGATTGTTTGACAAAAGCACCAGTGTTAGCCTTACTTGACTTTGATAAAACTTTTGAAATTGAATGTGATGCTTCTGGAGTTGGTATAGGCGCAGTTTTAATACAGGAAAAGATGCCCGTTGCATATTTTAGCGAGAAACTAAGTGGAGCAACATTGAATTATCCAGTTTATGATAAAGAGATGTATGCACTGATTCGGGCATTGGAGACATGGCAGCATTACTTGTTGCCTAAGGAGTTTGTGATCCACACTGACCACGAGGCTTTACGATATATCACAGATGGAAAATTCTACATGCATGATGGATATCTTTTTAAAGAAAACAGGATATGCATTCCACAGGGTTCAATGCGTGATATACTGATCCGTGAAGCACATGAAGGTGGATTGATGGGTCATTTTGGGGTCACTAAAACGTTACACGCCTTAAAGAGCATCTTTTCTGGCCTAAGATGCTCCGGGATGTTGAACGCTACTGTGAACGTTGTGTGACATGTAAGAAAGCAAAATCGAAGGTTTCACTACATGGTATGTACTTACCTTTACCTATTCCTGAATCCCTGATACGAGTCATAAAGGCCCAACCCAAGTTCAAGAAAGTGATGGGCTCAAATTGCCACAAGGCCCAATAACGAGATCAAAGGCCCGACAAATGCGGTCCAAACTAAATGGGACCATTCAAGAGTTTGTTAGCAAGGCCTTAGATGCATACACGAGAGAACAAGAAAATCAAGATTCACTTTCTTATTTTCAAGAAAATCAAGAAACCGAATCTTGGTCCAAGAAACCAAATCTTGCAGCCAACACGCATTGGATCTCCGTTACAAGCATCAACGACCCAATTTCGGAAGGAGATGGATCACGAGCCCAAATTCTTGAAGGCGAGGCCCAATAACCAAATTCCAGCCCAATCAAGAAATTCTTTCATACTTAGTTGAAAATCAGGCCAAAATGTCAAAGGGCCCAATTTATAAACATTTTAATTGTTTAATTTAATTTTTTAAGCTGTAGGAACATACATGTAAAATTCGGCCCAAAAACAGCCCATATATTGGCCGAACTTTCTTTTATTTTATTCTATTAATCAGGTTTAATTTTATTAGTTACTTGTTAGATTAGGATTACTTGAGGCCTATTTAAAGGCATGGCCGGCCACCCCTTGTACATAACACTTAGATTCATTCTTAAATTTCAGATTTGAGAGAGCAGAATTTTCTTTGAGTTTTCTCCAAGATTTCTCTCTTGAGTTTTCTTTAAAAGTTGTTTTAACAATCTTTTGATTGTGGGAGCCATCTTCAACCTTCTTCTTGCCATCGATATTCTTTGGAGGGGAGATTAGAGCCGTTTGAAGAGATTTGTGAGATCTTTCGGGATTTCAAGGATCTTTAGGACTTATCTTTTATTCTTGCTGTTCAATTTCTTTTCTTTATTTTTGTTGATGCTGAATCTATATCTAATTTCTTTGCTGTTTTTTTGTTTGTGTTTCAGCCTTGATTCAAACTCCAAGAACTCTTCATTTAATCGGTTCTTTTATTGGCAGAATCTAATCGATTCAAAATTCCCCAAAATTTAGGGTTCTTTTCGTTTTCTATTTCTTCTTGTTGGGTGAAATTCGGCTACTGAAATTTGGGCAATTCATCTTGGGTGTTCAATTGGACCGAATCGCAACTTAAATTCACTTCTTGAACCGTTCAATTTCATCTATTTCTTTCTTTTCTTTTTGCCGCCCAAATCCCTAATCTTCCAATTAAAAATCTGATTGTTTCAATCTACTTACTATTTTGGTGTTCTTGGCAGATTCAGCTTGTGGGATTTCACTATTGGAGTTCGATTTCATCTTCTTGAACTCCGAATACATTTATTCATTCATTCTTTGTTCCTTGCTGCTCATTTAATTGAATTTGGGGAGTTAATTTTAGATCTGATTAGTTTAATCTTGTTCTTTGTTTTAATTTTCAGATCTGTTCGTTTAGAGCTTTTGTAGGAGTTTCCCGTGACTTTGCAACTCGATCTTGGTCCGCGCGCAACCCCGTATCTATCCCCTTGGACTGATATTTCAATGGACTTTATTTTGGGATTACCTCGAACTAGAACAGGTCGGGATAGTATATTTGTTGTGGTTGATAGATTCTCGAAGATGGCACATTTCATTTCATGCCATAAGACTAATGATGCTGTTAATGTCGCTAACTTGTTCTTTAAAGATGTTGTACGATTACATGGTATTCCTAGGTCGATTGTTTCTGACAGGGATGTGAAGTTTTTAAGTCATTTCTGGAGGACTCTTTGGAGCAAACTAGGTACGAAACTTATGTTTTCTACTACTTGTCATCCCCAGACTGATGGGCAAACTGAGGTTGTTAACAAAAGTTTTATCTACTTTACTTCGATCCATCATTAAAAAAAACATCAAAACTTGGGAAGATTGTTTGCCACACGTTAAATTCGCTTATAACCATGCTGTACATTCTGCTACTAAGATGTCACCTTTTGAGGTTGTTTATGGCTTTAATCCTATTACACCTCTAGATATGCTGCCTTTGCCACAGGAACAGGTGATGAACAAGGACGGTAAAGCTAAAGTAGAATACGTGAAGAAATTGCATCAACAGGTTAAGGAGAACCTCGAACGAAGGACTCAACAGTATACAAAGCAAGCAAACAAGGGCAGAAAGCGAGTCACCTTCGATGTGGGAGATTGGGTTTGGGTTCATTTCCGAAAGGAACGATTTCCAGCCCAGAGGCGGTCCAAGCTGTTACCGCATGGTGATGGTCCTTTTCAGGTGTTGGAGAAAGTGAATGACAACGCCTACAAGTTAGACTTGCCGGGAGAATACAATGTGAGTGCCACATTTAATGTATCTGATTTAACCCCTTATGATGATTCTACAGATTTGAGGACAAATCCTTTTCCAGAAGGGGGGATGATGTGCGCACGCTCACTGATGTGATCTCAATCGCATCATGTTGTGGCACCACTCGTTGCTATCATGATTGGCCTAAACACGAGGGCCCCAAGTGCAAGATGAAGCTCAATCTCAGCTCAACAAGCTCAATCTTAGTTTTTCCCAGCTCGATTTAGCTCACATGAGCTTAATTTAGCTTACTTTAGCTCGTTCGAGCTTGGCTTAAGTTTATTTCAACTCATTTATTTTAATGTCTGAATAAATTAAGTAATTTATTAATTTAGCTTAAATTACTACAGCTCATAATTATGTTTTGACTTATTATATGTTTTAAATGTGTCTTGGCCGAATTTAATATGTCTTGTTAAGACTTTATTAAATTTGTCTAATTTAATTTATGTTTAATTAGTGTGTCTAAATTATATTAATGTTTGTTCAGCTGAATTTTATGTGATTTAATTTTGGTTCATGTGTTTTTGTAGGTGAGCTGAATTTGGAGAGTAATTAAACAAGGTTCATGCATGATAGGTTCAATGTATGGGAGTGTGCATGCACAATTGAGGTTCAATGGATGGCATTTAAAGGAGCACATGCATTTGGGACGTTCATGCAAGAGGGAGTTGCTGAAAGTTCATGTATTTGAAGATTCATGGATCATATTTATGGGGGGAAATACATGGGACGTTTCATGCATGATTCATGCATTTTCAAGATGACCATTCAAGTATTTTAGGCACATTAATGCCTCATTCAGCCAAGGGAGATGTAGGATCATTAAAGAGCTGCACATTCATGGAATTATGGAGATTCTTCAAGGCTAAGGATGCATGAATGCATCAAGTGAAGCATCATGATGGTTCGGCCAATTCATGTACCATCTTCAAGCATGAACTGGATTTTAATGCTATTTGTGTGAACATGTTAAATACCTGTGTGAGCAGAATTTAAGTTAGTGTGAACAACATAGATGCCGAATATCAATAGGCATTTTAGGCTTATAAATAGCTTACTTGTTTATTGTAAAAGGTTACAGAATTTGATCAATTAAACTTAATAGAACTTTTGTTCTTGTGAGGTTACCTCCTCTCTTCTTTCGTTCGAGTCTCGAAGCGACTTATCTAGCTTGCTAGTGGTGTCAATCCGAACTCCATTGAACTTATCACCGAATCGGTGTGGCGTTCAACCATATTTTTATACCTTTGGTTCTTACCTCTATATAGGTATTGGGCCAAGGTTCGCTTCTATCCTTCCACAAATTTCACCTTAAGCAATATAAGACTCGAGCAATACTTTTTAGTATTGAACATTCTTGACGTTTAAGTTTTATTTTCCATCTCCATCAATTACCTTTTTCTAACCTACCTTGTTTCTATTCTAAACCGAATTTATCAACACCAAACCACTCATCTAAACCCTCTCAAAGCTTCCGCAACCCTTAGCCTAAATCACCCAATTTTGACAACTCCAACTACTCCTCGTAGACGATCGGGCAACTTTGTGAAACGACTCGATTAACCTGGGCCGGATCACATCACTCACACCAACAAAGCAAACTGATCCGGAGGTCTTACCATTAGGACCTATTACTCGATCTAAGGCAAAGAAATTCAGGGAAGCCTTGTTCTTTACTTGTGCTACGATTCCAGATTTATTCGATCATGTTCATGCCTTAGAACATAGGCTTTATAACATGTTGCATGCTGATATGTGACGTATTTAGGTTCTACTATGTATTATGTGTGTATTTAAGTATGTTTTGGTATTGATTTGATGTTGTTTGTGTTTTAATGAATAAGATTGCAAGTGTTTACAGCTTGTATTAGTGTAGAAACTAAGCTCTATAATGTGTTACATACTGAAGTGTAACATTTGCATTAGTTCCATTGAGTATATAAGTGTGTTTGCATTATGTTTACAGCTTGTTAATAAGTTTTCAATAAGTTTGCATTACTTTAATGCATGTTTGTTTTGTTTACCATAAGGAAACGTAATGGACAGCAACTTAAGATCTTATTTCTAGCTCGGTTGAAGCTCAAATATGTGCATGCAGCTCATCGCAGCTCGAAATAGTTCAGAAAGATTGTTTCCAGCTCATTTCAACTCAGTACATTTCTAGCTAGCTCAAACTCAGCTCCACCAGCTCAACTCCAGCTGACGAGTCCAGAAGCAGCTGAAACGTGTTCTATGATACGATCTCGGTTTAGTAGTTGAACCTGAGTCATTTAATTCCCGATCATAAACGAAGAAGTATATTAGACAAGAAGAAGATAGAATATATTTGAGTTCGAAGAAGTAAAGTAAGTCCGTGCAAAGTTGGATGTGGATTTGGTTTAAGTCGAAATGGTATGACTAGAATGGTCGAGTTTGGTTTAGGATTAATTAAGAAATGGTATTTGGGAATTGGTACGAAATGGTAAGGGATTTGGTACGGAATGGTAATGGTTCAAAAAGGTCAAGAATGAACCAACACTAAAGAAAAGTGTCGACCCGAAAGTTATAGGACCTAAATGAGTTGGGAATTGTTGATAAGGACCTTGACCCGATACTTAGGAAAGTATGAACCAAAGGTATCAAAGGTGAACGCCACACTCAGGTTTAGGGAGTGATAAGTTTGAAAGAAAGACTCAGAAAGACGCCACTAGAAGCTAGATAAGTCTTACGGGTCTCGAACGAAATTTGAGAGAAAATGCCTCACAAATTTGGCAGCAATTCGTTACTTAAAATGTCAAAAAGTTCTTTACAAAGTAAAATTTCAGCTATTTATAAGCAACACCTAAGCTAGCCGAATGGTCACTTACATTCCTTAAAAATTAAGCAAATGAATCACTTAAATGAACTAGCTAGATTCGGCTGAACATGGAGCTCCATTAGACACCTTCTAGATGAAGCATTGGACTTGGAAAAACTTGGATGATGCATGGATAGCTAGGTTCGGCCAATGGGCATAAATTAGCTCATTTATGTTGCAACTTTTGGCTGAAAAGTGACCAGCAATTAAGAGGGTAATGACCAGCCAATTCAAGTGTGAAAGCTCAACATTGAAGAGTCATGGAGTGTGAACACATGGAACCAAAAAGCCAATATGCATCCAGCAAATGTGAAAGGATTAATTGACAGCTTTGGAGTTGGAAACATTAGCTCTCTTGACTGAATAGTCACCTAGGAATGCCAAATTCAGCTCACCAATTTGATGCATGTATCTCCAGGTTCATTGAATCTATTGTGCATGCACCAAGCTTAAATGCTCCATCCACATTCGGCCAACCTACATAAAACATGAATGAGCTCAAATTAATGTAATATTAGCTGAACATAATTAAAATAAAACTTTGACAAGTTAAACACATTAATTCGGCACTAAAAATCTGCACATATAATTTAGTTTGGACAAGACACATTAAAACATGTTGATACGGGGTTGCACGCGGACCAAGATCAAGTTGCCAAGTCACGAGAAACTCCTACGAAAACCCTAAACAATTAGATCTGAAACAAAACAGAAAATTAAAAGATTAGATTTTTGAATTTTCAGATCTGAAATAAAATCCCCAAAACAGTAAAGAATCAAATAGAGAATAGAAATAAGTGTTAATAAGGAATCTTGAAACCCTAGAAGAGATTGTGATTCTGCCCAATTGAACACCCAGATAGTTTTCCCCAAATTTCGATAATCTAATTTCTCCCAAAAAGAGTATGGATGAATCGGCAAGAACCCTAGAAATTGGGGATTTTTGGGCTAATTCCTTAAGATAGAAAAAGGCTGAAAACACAATAAGAATAGAAAATAAATTAGATAAAGATTCGGCACAAGCAGAAATAAAGAAAGAATTGACAGTAAGAAATTAAAAGATAAGTCCTAAGAAGCCTTGAAATCCCGAAAGATCTCACAACTCCCTTCAAACGGCTCTAATCTCCCCTCCAAAGAATATCAATGGCAAGAAGAAGGTTGAAGATGGCTCCCACAATCAAAAAGATTGTTAAAACAACTTCTAAAGAAAACTCAAGAGAAAATCCTTGAAGAACTCAAAGAGAATTTTCACTCAAATCAAATCTGAAATTTTCAATGTAATTGTAATGTAATGTAGGGTGGCTGGCCAAGCCATATAAATAGGCCTTTCAAATGTTTTCCTAATCTAATTAGAACACTAAAATTAAAACTAAAAAAAAACTCCTAATTATTTTAATATGGAAATTCGGCCAAGGGTCTTTTATTTGGGACTCTTGGACTGAATATAAAAATTTAAACTAAGTAAAATAAATAAATAAATAAATAAAAATAAAACTTTACAACTTGGGCCACTTTGACAATTTGGCCTGATTTTCAACTAAGTATGGGTGGATTTCTTGATTGGGCTTGGAAGAATTTGCTTATTGGGCCTCGCCTTCAAGAATTTGGGCTTTTGTGACTCGTATCATTCCCCCCTTCCTCAAAAAGATTCGTCCTCGAATCTGAAAAATCAAATGAACTCGACTTTCCTCTATCGAACGGGACTAATGGCAATTGAGTCCACTGAGAAGAATAGCCATGAGATAGTAAATAGCAACGGAAATAAGCTTGTAGTCCAATCATAAGCATAATAGAACAGGTATAACGCATGTGAATGGACAGATTCAGATTACCATGCAAACAATCTAATTTACTCACCACTGCCTCGTCAAATATTTGAAACAAAGATGGACATGTTTTAAGGCATTCAGTCGTCTCACATTGTTCCCACAAACCATGAATAAATTGCGAGTAATAAATCAAATGGTAAACATAATCATCACAAGTAGGTATTTGAAAAGATTCACATGGTTCACAGAGTTGCATAATCATACCATGCATTAATCGACGGTCTATAGATTCACTCACACATGCATTATCAAAAACAAGAATCTTTTTATCAACCATCAAAACAGATAGATCATCAATAAATAAAATAGGACAGTCAAGCACGTTTCGATCTAAGTGTTCATCGACACGATCTTTATCACTATCCGAGGAGTACAAAAGTGTTTCAAAGGTTTCAAGCATCTTACCTCGATAAGCAGAAGAATAAGGGTCGATTTTACCTTTTTCATTTAAAACAAACCTTCGCTCATCGGGGGCATAGTGTAGTCGAATCTTCGTTGTTGAGTTAACGTTTGTCAAATGGAACTCAAACTTCATGTACAACCACATAAACTGTTTAAGGCACGAATATAAATTGAAAACAAATTTGGAAAATTTCGTTACCTTATTCTCCAAAACAGATTTGGACAAATTCAAGGATTTTACACAAGGTAAATCAAGAGAATAACAAATCACGCTTCTTTTCGTAATGACTTTATCAACCACAATCGAAGAGTAACAATTAATCGGATCAAAATGAGGGGATCTTTTAAGAACTAAGTCACCAAAAGTTTTATCAATAATTTTCAAATCTGCACTGGACTCGGTTTCTAAAATTTCCTTACCTCGCTTACCTTCGGGATCATGTAGTGTGATTTCATCTTTGCTTAAGTTGATCGTATGAAAGCGTCTTTCACTTGAGAGGTATTGAAGTTGAAAGTTATCTTTCGATCTTTCGGGAACCTGAAAAGTAGCAACACAAGAAAAATTCATATCTTGGTTAGTGGAAACATTCCTCACTACCCTTTCCACATCTTTTTCTTTTGTTTCTTTTTCTAATTCATTTTCTCTTCTTTCTTCAATGTCTTTTTCACTCTCAATCTCTTTTTGCTCTTTTTCATTCTCTTTTTCTTTTTCCTCACTTGTTTTAACAGAATTTTTCAGTTTGATTTGGTCCTCATGGACTTGTTCCAGAGTGAGCGGCACTAAGGTGAGTTTCTTTCCTTGATGCTTGAAAGAATACCTATTGGTACAACCATCGTGAGTGACTTTTCGATCCAGTTGCCACGGTTCTCCTAGCAACAAATGGCAGGCTTGAATAGGCATTATGTCGCACACAACTTCGTCTTGATACTTACCGATAGAAAAGGCGATGCGCACTTGTTGAGTGACCCTAAATTGACCTTCGTTGCTAAGCCCTTGTAGTTGATAAGGTTGTGGATGCTTGGTAGTGGTTAAGCAAAGTTTTTCCACCATCGTCGTGCTGGCTATGTTCGAGCAACTTTCACCATCAATAATAACTCTACAAAGCTTACCTTGTACGTGGCAGCGAGTATGAAAGAGATGTTCTCGTTGCTGCTCGCTCTTTGGTTTTGCCAAAGATGATTGTCCATGATCATGACAATCATCATCCATTCTAGGGACACGTTGAGGGTTGCACCTATGGGGCTAGTTATCCCTATCTTCCTTAAATGGATCTCGATATTGATGTTTTTGATTCACTCGTACCTCATTCAAAGTAGTATTCAATGCTTGCAGTGTAGCATTTATTTGTGTGATTGCAGCAGTATGTCTGTCTAACTGTTGTTGGACTTTCATAAGTGCATCATTATTATCACCTTTAGACATCTTCAAAACCTGTAAAAAATAAACACTCAACATTCAAAAATAAAAGTTAGCAAACCTCACCATTAATCACTCAAAAAGAAAAATCAAATTCTCAATGAGGTCGAATTCAATCTTGTGAGTTCTTTATCAGAGTTTATATCAACCAATTAGAGAGTGTGAACCAAACTACCAAAGAATCCTAATTTGCACTAGGATGCCAAAAACTGACGAGACACCAAGTGATTCGTGTTGCACCGAGGAAGGATTGTGCACACGTTTAAATCCTACTAACACAAGAAACAAGAAGGTGTTAGATATTTTAAAAGGATAATAAAAAGCAAACAAATGAAAACCTACAGCTAAGAATCAATAAAAATTGCTGAAAACAGAAAACCCGAAAAACTGTGGAGTAACTTGACAACTTCGTTCGAGGTGTTCCCGATCTCAAAAAATCACAAAATTAAATCTCGAATGTCCTTAAATATTTAATTTTTGATCTGGAAAGTTTGGGCACCAAACTCAACCCTCTGAATTTTTTTAAAATTTTTATTGGGTTTCGTCTTTTTTTCAATTTTTTTGACTTTTTTGACTGATTTTTTTGCAGGAATAAATTTTTTATATTCAATCATAGTGCCACAAATATGTATGTAAAATTTTAGATCAATTTGACAATGTTTACCCACTCAAATAAAATTTTTTTGAAAGATTTTTCTGGGTAAAACTGGTGTTTTTGCTTTAAAATATTGAAATCAGTTTAGAAATCAACGAAGAACACCCAAAACACCCAAAATCTGATACCAAATGATACGGGGTTGCGCGCGGACCAAGATCGAGTTGCCAAGTCACGAGAAACTCCTACGAAAACCCTAAACAATTAGATCTGAAACGAAACAGAAAATTAAAAGATTAGATTTTTGAATTTTCAGATCTGAAATAAAATCCCCAAAACAGTAAAGAATCAAATAGAGAATAGAAATAAGTGTTAATAAGGAATCTTGAAACCCTAGAAGAGATTGAGATTCTGCCCAATTGAACACCCAGATAATTTTCCCCAAATTTCGGCAATCTAATTTCTCCCAAAAAGAGTATGGATGAATCGGCAAGAACCCTAGAAATTGGGGATTTTTGGGCTAATTCCTTAAGATAGAAAAAGGCTGAAAACACAATAAGAACAGAAAATAAATTAGATAAAGATTCGGCACAAGCAGAAATAAAGAAAGAATTGACAGTAAGAAATTAAAAGATAAGTCCTAAGAAGCCTTGAAATCCCGAAAGATCTCACAACTCCCTTCAAACGGCTCTAATCTCCCCTCCAAAGAATATCAATGGCAAGAAGAAGGTTGAAGATGGCTCCCACAATCAAAAAGATTGTTAAAACAACTTCTAAAGAAAACTCAAGAGAAAATCCTTGAAGAACTCAAAGAGAATTTTCACTCAAATCAAATCTGAAATTTTCAATGTAATTGTAATGTAATGTAGGGTGGCTGGCCAAGCCATATAAATAGGCCTTTCAAATGTTTTCCTAATTTAATTAGAACACTAAAACTAAAACTAAAAAAAAAACTCCTAATTATTTTAATATGGAAATTCGGCCAAGGGTCTTTTATTTGGGACTCTTGGACTGAATATAAAAATTTAAACTAAGTAAAATAAATAAATAAATAAATAAAAATAAAACTTTACAACTTGGGCCACTTTGATAATTTGGCCTGATTTTCAACTAAGTATGGGTGGATTTCTTGATTGGGCTTGGAAGAATTTGCTTATTGGGCCTCTCCTTCAAGAATTTGGGCTTTTGTGACTCGTATCACATGTAATGAAATTTGACTCATTAAAAATGCATAAAACATATTAATAAGCTGTAAAAATTAAGACAAACTAATGACATCTAAAAATAACTCAATTAAGATGCAAAATTAAATTTCTCCAGATTTTAAATTATGCAAACAACTAAAATTAATTGAGCTGTAATAAACTAATTAAATTGACTCAAAATAATTATTCAGCTACTAAATTAATGTCCAATTGATATTGAGCTGAATCGTAAGTATTTGACCTGAAATTGAGCTGATTCGAGCTCATTGAGCTGAAATGGAATTTAATTCAGCTCGTAGTAAAGTGCACGGAAAGCTCATCGGATTAGTCCAAGCTTCTTTGATGTGTCCAACTAAAGTCTCGCCCCAAACTTGATCTACTAAGGCCGAAACTGCCTCCTTGAATTGTTTGGCTCGTGATCGGGTGATAGGACCTTGAGGTAGCTCCAAAGGCTCCTTGCTCAAACTAGGTAGGACTTGAGGCGCGGCCGTATCATCCTCCCCCTCTTCAAAGCGATTTGCCCTCAAATCGGAATCTGCATCAAAAGGGGATAAGTCAGAGACATTAAAACTTGCACTTATATTATACTCACCTGGTAGATCAAGTCGATAAGAGTTCTCGTTGATTCGTTCCAAGACTTGAAAAGGTCCGTCACCACGCGGTAGTAGCTTTGACCTTTGTTGGGAGGGAAAACGTTCCTTTCTCATGTGAATCCAAACCCAATCACCAGGTTCGAAGATAACTCTTTTACAACCCTTGTTCGCCTTCCGAGTATAACTTTCAGTTTTTGCTTCAATGTTGGCTCGAACTTTCCGATGTAACTCCTTTACATATTCGGCCTTTTTTCTAGCATCTGCATGGATAAGTTGATCATTAGGCAAAGACACTAAATCTAAAGGAGTTAACGGGTTAAATCCATAAACGATTTCAAAAGGAGAGTGTTTGGTTGCCGAATGAACGGATCGGTTATACGCAAATTCAATATGCGGTAGACACTCTTCCCACGACTTGAGATTTTTCCGTATGATGGCTCGTAACAAAGTTGATAACACTCGGTTGACCACTTCCGTTTGGCCATCGGTTTGGGGGTGGCAAGTGGTTTAAAACAGCAACTTAGTTCCGAGCTTTCCCCACAACGACCTCCAAAAGTGACTCAAAAACTTGGCGTCTTGATCAGAAACAATCGTCCTTGGGATGCCATGCAAGCGAACAATTTCCTTAAAGAAAAGATTAGCAATGTGAACGGCATCATCAGTTTTTGAACAAGAAATAAAATGAGACATTTTTGAGAAGCGATCAACAACAACAAAAATAAAATCCTTCCCCATTTTGGTTCTTGGTAATCCAAGGACAAAATCCATGGAAATGTCTTCCCAAGGTGCGTCAGGTATAGGGAGGGGCGTATACAGCCTGTGCGGTTTAATTTTGGATTTGGCCTTCTTGCACGTCACACATCGCGCACAAATTTTCTCAACGTCCCTTTTCATTTTCGGCCAATAAAAATGTTCTTGGAGAGTTACTAAAGTTTTCCCAACACCGAAATGGCCCATGAGGCCTCCGCTATGTGCCTCATGTACTAATACATCTCGTATGGAACTACGCGGCATACACAATTTTCCTTCTCTAAAAAGGAAACCATCATACCTATAAAACTTATCAATAGCAACGTTTTCACAAGCAACAAACATTTCTCCAAAATCATCCTTCAACAATGCAAAACCAAGCAATTTAGAATCCAAATACGATAAAAGAGTATACCTTCTTGAAAGAGCGTCAGCCACGAGATTTTCCTTACCCTCTTTATATTTTATGACATATGGAAACGATTCCAAATACTCTACCCACTTAGCATGGCGTTTATTTAATTTGTGTTGACCTTTAATATGCTTTAATGCTTCATGATCCGAATGGATCACAAACTCCTTCGGCCACAAATAATGCTGCCAAGTCTCGAGAGCATGAATAAGTGCATACATCTCCTTGTCATAAACGGGATAATTCAACACGGCTCCATTCAACTTCTCGCTAAAGTAAGCGATCGGTATTCCATCTTGAGTTAGCACGGCACCTATTCCTATACCTGAGGCGTCACACTCAATTTCAACTATCTTAGAAAAATCAGGCAATGCTAACAAAGGAGCTTTAGTAAGTCAATCTTTAATAATATTAAAAGAATTTTCTTGATCTTCGCCCCAATGAAATGTTGAGTTCTTCTTGATGGTGCTTGTCAACGGTGCGGCTAACGTGCTAAAATTAGGCACAAAACGCCTATAGAAGCTTGCCAAGCCATGGAAACTTCGCACTTGGCTTATGCTCATCGGTCTCGGCCATTCCTGAATCGCTTTAATCTTTTCGCTATCTACTTCGAGGCCCTCCGAGCTAACCACGAAACCTAAAAAGATAACTTTGTCAGAACAAAATGTACACTTTTTAAGATTAGCATACAAAGTCTCTCTTCTAAGAACTTCTAAAATAGTTCGCAAATGAATTACATGCTCATCTAACGATTTACTATATATAAGGATATCATCGAAATACACAATGCAAAACTTACCAATGAAATTTCGTAAAACATAGTTCATAAGTCTCATAAAAGTATTAGGGGCGTTGGTTAAGCCGAATGGCATTACCAACCATTCATACAAACCATGTTTCGTTTTAAAAGCGGTTTTCCACTCGTCACCTTCTCGCATATGAATCTGGTGGTATCCGCTTTTGAGATCAATTTTCGAGAACAACTTTGCACCACTTAACTCATCGAGCATGTCATCCAAGCGCGGTATGGGATGCCTATACTTAATAGTTATTTTATTTACAATGCGACAATCGACACACATGCGCCACGTTCCGTCCATCTTAGGCACCAACAAAACCGGTACGGCACATGGACTAAGACTTTCTCGAATGTAGCCCTTTTCCATGAGTTCGCTAACTTGACGTTGAAGCTCTTTGGTCTCTTCAGGATTGGTTCGGTATGCCGGTCAGTTTAGAATAACGGCTCCAGGCACAAAATCGATTTGGTGCTTGATCCCACGAAGTGGTGGCAACCCACTTGGCACTTCATCCGGAAAAACGTCTTGGAAATCCTGCAAAAGAGACAAAATAGAAGAAGGGGGATCTCTGGATATATCGTTAGTATTAAACAAATTTTCCTTATACATAAGTACAAGGATCAGTTGTGATACAGGGTTGCGCGCGGACCAAGATCGAGTTGCCAAGTCACGAGAAACTCCTACGAAAACCCTAAACAATTAGATCTGAAACGAAACAGAAAATTAAAAGATTAGATTTTTGAATTTTCAGATCTGAAATAAAATCCCCAAATCAGCAAAGAATCAAATTGAGAATAGAAATAAGTGTTAGGGTTCTTGAAACCCTTAAGGAGATTGTGATTCTGCCCAATTGAACACCAAGATAGTTTTCCCCAAATTTTGACAATCTAATTTCACCAAAAAAGAGTATGGAAAAACCCTATAAATTGGGGATTTTTGGGCTGATTCCTTAAGATAGAAAAAGGCTGAAAACACAATAAGAACAGAAAATAGATTAGATAATGATTCAGCACAAGTAGAAATAAAGAAAGAATTGACAGTAAGAAATTAAAAGATAAGTCCTAAGAAGCCTTGAAATCTCGAAAGATCTCACAACTCCCTTCAAACGGCTCTAATCTCCCCTCCAAAGAATATCAATGGCAAGAAGAAGGTTGAAGATGGCTCCCACAATCACAAGATTGTTAAAACAACTTCTAAAGAAAACTCAAGAGAAAAATCTTGGAGAAAACTCAAAGAAAATTCTGCTCTCAACAAATCTGAAATTTTAATAATAATGATAAGTGTTTAACAAGGTGGACAGCCATGCCTTTAAATAGGCCTTATAACTAGTCCTAATCTAATTAGAAAACTAAAATAAAAAAAACTCCTAATTATTTTAATATGGAAATTCAGTCAAAGGTCATTTTATCTGGGACTCTTGGACTGAATATTGACATAAAAATTTAAACTAAGTAAATAAATAAATAAATAAAAATAAAAATAAAACTTTACAACTTGGGCCACTTTGACAATTTGGCCTGATTTTCAACTAAGTATGGATGGATTTCTTGATTGGGCTGGGAATTTGCTTATTGGGCCTCGCCTTCAAGAATTTGGGCTTTTGTGACTCGTATCATTCCCCCCTTCCTCAAAAAGATTCATCCTCGAATCTGAAAAATCAAATGAACTCGACTTTCCTCTATCGAACGGGACTAATGGCAATTGAGTCCACTGAGAAGAATAGCCATGAGATAGTAAATAGCAACGGAAATAAGCTTGTAGTCCAATCATAAGCATAATAGAACAGGTATAACGCATGTGAATGGACAGATTCAGATTACCATGCAAACAATCTAATTTACTCACCACTGCCTCATCAAATATTTGAAGCAAAGATGGACATGTTTTAAGGCATTCAGTCGTCTCACATTGTTCCCACAAACCATGAATAAATTGCGAGTAATAAATCAAATGGTAAACATAATCGTCACAAGTAGGTATTTGAAAAGATTCACATGGTTCACAGAGTTGCATAATCATACCATGCATTAATCGACGGTCTATAGATTCACTCACACATGCATTATCAAAAACAAGAATCTTTTTATCAACTATCAAAATAGATAGATCATCAATAAATAAAATAGGACAGTCAAGCACGTTTCGATCTAAGTGTTCATCAACACGATCTTTATCACTATCCGAGGAGTACAAAAGTGTTTCAAAGGTTTCAAGCATCTTACCTCGATAAGCAGAAGAATAAGGGTCGATTTTACCTTTTTCATTTAAAACAAACCTTCGCTCATCGGGGGCATAGTGTAGTCGAATCTTCATTGTTGAGTTAACGTTTGTCAAATGGAACTCAAACTTCATGTACAACCACATAAACTGTTTAAGGCACGAATATAAATTGAAAACAAATTTGGAAAATTTCGTTACCTTATTCTCCAAAACAGATTTGGACAAATTCAAGGATTTTACACAAGGTAAATCAAGAGAATAACAAATCACGCTTCTTTTCGTAATGACTTTATCAACCACAATCGAAGAGTAACAATTAATCGGATCAAAATGAGGGGATCTTTTAAGAACTAAGTCACCAAAAGTTTTATCAATAATTTTCAAATCTGCACTGGACTCGGTTTCTAAAATTTCCTTACCTCGCTTACCTTCGGGATCATGTAGTGTGATTTCATCTTTGCTTAAGTTGATCGTATGAAAGCGTCTTTCATTTGAGAGGTATTGAAGTTGAAAGTTATCTTTCGATCTTTCGGGAACCTGAAAAGTAGCAACACAAGAAAAATTCATATCTTGGTTAGTGGAAACATTCCTCACTACCCTTTCCACGTCTTTTTCTTTTGTTTCTTTTTCTAATTCATTTTCTCTTCTTTCTTCAATTTCTTTTTCACTCTCAATCTCTTTTTGCTCTTTTTCATTCTCTTTTTCTTTTTCCTCACTTGTTTTAACAGAATTTTTCAGTTTGATTTGGTCCTCATGGACTTGTTCCAGAGTGAGCGGCACTAAGGTGAGTTTCTTTCCTTGATGCTTGAAAGAATACCTATTGGTACGACCATCGTGAGTGACTTTTCGATCCAGTTGCCACGGTTCTCCTAGCAACAAATGGCAGGCTTGAATAGGCATTACGTCGCACACAACTTCGTCTTGATACTTACCGATAGAAAAGGCGATGCGCACTTGTTGAGTGACCCTATATTGGCCTTCGTTGCTAAGCCCTTGTAGTTGATAAGGTTGTGGATGCTTGGTAGTGGTTAAGCAAAGCTTTTCCACCATCGTCGTGCTGGCTATGTTCGAGCAACTTTCACCATCAATAATAACTCTACAAAGCTTACCTTGTACGTGGTAGCGAGTATGAAAGAGATGTTCTCGTTGCTGCTCGCTCTTTGGTTTTGCCAAAGATGATTGTCCATGATCATGACAATCATCATCCATTCTAGGGACACGTTGAGGGTTGCACCTATGGGGCTGGTTATCCCTATCTTCCTTAATTGGATCTCGATATTGATGTTTTTGATTCACTCGTACCTCATTCAAAGTAGTTTCAATGCTTGAAGTGTAGCATTTATTTGTGTGATTGCAGCAGTATGTCTGTCTAACTGTTGTTGGACTTTCATAAGTGCATCATTATTATCACCTTTAGACATCTTCAAAACCTGTAAAAAATAAACACTCAACACTCAAAAATAAAAGTTAGCAAACCTCACCATTAATCACTCAAAAAGAAAAATCAAATTCTCAATGAGGTCGAATTCAATCTTGTGAGTTCTTTATCAGAGTTTATATCAACCAATTAGAGAGTGTGAACCAAACTACCAAAGAATCCTAATTTGCACTAGGATGCCAAAAACTGACGAGACACCAATTGATTCGTGTTGCACCGAGGAAGAATTGGGCACACATTTAAATCCTACTAACACAAAAAACAAGAAGGTCTTAGATATTAAAGGAGAATAAAAAGCAAACAAATGAAAACCTACAGCTAAGAATCAATAAAAATTGCTGAAAACAGAAAACCCGAAAAACTGCCGAGTAACTTGACAACTTCGTTCGAGGTGTTCTCGATCTCCAAAAATCACGAAATTAAATCTGGAGTGTCCTTATATATTGAATTTTTTGATCTGGAAATTTTGGGCACCAAATTCAACCCGCTGAATCTTTTTTTAAATTTTTATTGAATTTCATGTTTTTTATTATTTTGACTTTTTTGACTGATTTTTTTGCGGGAATAATTTTTTTATATTCAATCACAGTGCCAAAAACATGTATGTAAAATTTCAGATCAATCGGACAACGTTTACCCACTCAAATGAATTTTTTTGAACAATTTTTCTGGGTAAAACTGCTGTTTGTGCTTTAAAAAATAGAGATCAGTTTAGAAATCAACCAAGAACACCCAAAACGCCCAAAATCTGATACCAAATGATACGGGGTTGCGCGCAGACCAAGATCGAGTTGCCAAGTCACGAGAAACTCCTACGAAAACCCTAAACAATTAGATCTGAAACGAAACGGAAAATTAAAAGATTAGATTTTTGAATTTTCAGATCTGAAATAAAATCCCCAAATCAGCAAAGAATCAAATTGAGAATAGAAATAAGTGTTAGGGTTCTTGAAACCCTCAAGGAGATTGTGATTCTGCCCAATTGAACACCAAGATAGTTTTCCCCAAATTTCGACAATCTAATTTCACCAAAAAGAGTATGGAAAAACCCTAGAAATTGGGGATTTTTGGGCTGATTCCTTAAGATAGAAAAAGGCTGAAAACACAATAAGAACAGAAAATAGATTAGATAATGATTCAGCACAAGTAGAAATAAAGAAAGAATTGACAGTAAGAAATTAAAAGATAAGTCCTAAGAAGCCTTGAAATCTCGAAAGATCTCACAACTCCCTTCAAACGGCTCTAATCTCCCCTCCAAAGAATATCAATGGCAAGAAGAAGGTTGAAGATGGCTCCCACAATCACAAGATTGTTAAAATAACTTCTAAAGAAAACTCAAGAGAAAAATCTTGGAGAAAACTCAAAGAAAATTCTGCTCTCAACAAATTTGAAATTTTAATAATAATGATAAGTGTTTAACAAGGTGGACAGCCATGCCTTTAAATAGGCCTTATAACTAGTCCTAATCTAATTAGAAAACTAAAATAAAAAAACTCCTAATTATTTTAATATGGAAATTCGGTCAAAGGTCATTTTATCTGGGAATCTTGGACTGAATATTGACATAAAAATTTAAACTAAGTAAATAAATAAATAAATAAATAAAAATAAAAATAAAACTTTACAACTTGGGCCACTTTGACAATTTGGCCTGATTTTCAACTAAGTATGGATGGATTTCTTGATTGGGCTGGGAATTTGCTCATTGGGCCTCGCCTTCAAGAATTTGGGCTTTTGTGACTCGTATCAGGTTGTCTTGCCAAAAACGTTTTTCGAACATCACTTACTTTTGCAAATACATTCAACTTTTCACTCACTTTTTCTTTTCATCTTTTTCTTTTCTCGCTTTCTTTTCATTTTCTTTTTTTTTTGAATTTTCTTTCTTTTTTTCATTTTTCTTTTCTTTTGTATTTTCGCTCTTTTCTTTTTCTCTCATTTGATCTACGGAAATTTTCAACTTAAGTTGATCCTCATAGACTTGCTTTGGCGTCAATGGGGCTAAGGTTACATTTCTTCCCATATGTATGAATGAATATCAATTTGAGTAACCATCGTGCATAACGCGACGATCGAATTGCCATGGACAGCCCAATAACAAGTGACCCGCGTGCATTGGAACAACATCGCATAGCACTTCATCGGAATATTTTCCAATAGAAAATGAAACTAAAACTTGCTTTGTCACCTTTAACTCTCCTCCATCGTTGAGCCATTGAAGTTGGTACGGATTTGGATGCTTGGTGGTCGGTAGATTTAACTTTTCCACCATGAGAGTACTCGCCACGTTCGTACAACTTCCTCCATCGATGATGACACTACATAGCTTTCCTTGTACTTGACAACGAGTATGGAAGATGTTTCTCGTTGTTGCTCATCGTCGATGCTTTGGATACTTAGGCTCCTTTTGACTACTAGGAGTTCTCCATCAAGAGCGTGCTCCACTTCTTCTTCATTGTCAGAGACGGTTTCAGGCTCATCTTCAAGCTCTTCTTCCTCCATTCTATTTCTCCATTTGCTCGAACCACCATGACGTTGCGGTTGGGACATTGACTCGCAATGTGGCCCCTTCCAAGGCACTTAAAACACTTAATATCCCTTGAACGATTAGCAAATGAATCGGTTGCCTTACCTTTGCTCGTATCGCCCATAGGTTTGTTTGCTTTAGCAGGCACCATTGGCTCCTTGGCACGACTAGGAGGATTAGTTTTACTCGAGCTTTGCCCCCATCTCATTGTGCTTGGGGTAGGATAACTTCGGGTGGTACCTTTTCGTTTAAGTTGCTTCTCTACCTTAATGGCCATATGTACCATGTCCACAATCTCGATGTAATGTTGCAATTCCACAACATTGGCGATGTCTCGATTGAGACCAGTAAGGAATCGCGCCATCGTTGCTTCACGATCTTCTTGGACATCGGCTCGGATCATCGCGATCTCCATCTCTTTGAAATAATCCTCAACACTCTTTGAGCCTTGAGTAAGATTTTGAAGTTTTTGATAGAGTTCCTGATGGTAATAGGAGGGAATGAATCGCTGTCACATCACGACCTTCATCTCAGCCCAAGTTGTTATTGGCCTTTCCCCATTCCTTCTTCGGCTTGTAGTGAGTTGATCCCACCAAATCATAGCGTAATCAGAGAATTCTATGGCCGCCAACTTCACCTTTTTGATCTCGGAATAATTATGACAATCAAAAACCAATTCGATCTTCTTCTCCCATTCCAAGTAGGCTTCCGGATCAGATTTTCCTTGAAAGGATGGAATGGATAGTTTAATGTTCCTTAAGTCGTCATCCATGCGTCTTTGATTCCGATTACCTCGATTCCTTTGACCTCTTCGTCTTTCACTTATGTTTGATCCTTGATCACTTTCGGCTTCATTCGGATCATATAGGTCGTCTTGATTGATTTCCAATTGGTCTCAACCTTTTTGCGGCCCTTCGGGTGTACGCTCTCATTGATTCCCCAATTCAACTCGATCCAATCCTTCGTTAACGGATTCTAACTTACCTCGGATCACGCGTTGGATTTCTCGTAACAAGGCTTGTTAAGCCAAATCCGGCACTCCACCTCCTCCAGGCGCAATGTTTTGGATTGGTTGCCTTCCACCTCCTTCCGCCATATTTCGTTCAGGACTTTGAGACATGAAAATAAAACCTCACAACCAAACATCACGACTCTCTCGAAAAGAAAGAATAACACTCCACTCGTGTTTCACTCAAATTTTTTTTGGCTTTTTCTTTTGATGTAACTCTCACGCCTTTTTCCACTCAATTTCCTCTCGTGATTTCGTAAGCGACTCGTCGTGAGCTTATCGTAGTTCAATGGGTCGGCTTCAAATGGCTTTACAAGGGTTTGATGTTAGGTTACGGGCAGGCTAAAAGAAACAAGAAAGGCTTTAGGCTAAGTGTGGCTTAGAAGATGAATAGAAGAGAATGCCAAACTTACAAACTTGAAACACTTTTTTTTTATATCGAAATTTTTTTTAATAGCATGAAATTTCACTAAGAGGGATATAAAAGAGTGTAGAATGTGATTTTGCAAAAAAAAAATTTAATAACGTGAATTTTTTTTACGGATCTTTCACGTTCTTTTTGTCCGCACCTAGACCGTATACAATTTTTTTTCAATTTTTTTGATTTTTTTGATTTTTTTTCAATTTTTTTTCACGAATCTACTTACTCCGGCTCTTCTCAAACGTATGTTCTTCTCATTTTAACCAGCTCTGATACCAAATGATACGATCTCGGTTTAGTAGTTGAACCCGAGTCATTTAGCTCCCGATCATAAAAGAAGAAGAATATTAGACAAGAAGAAGATAGAATATATTTGAGTTTAAAGAAGTAAATGATGTGATCCGACCCGATTAATTGAGTCAGGTTCACTTAAGATGCCCGATCGTCGACTAGAAGCTCGTTCAAATTTGTAGATAGATGGAGTTTGAATGTTTTATAAGTGGGAGGTAGGCAAAATGGGTTCAAAGGATGGGTTTTGGTTTGATGAAAGATAGGTTCGGTTTAACAAAGAATTAAGTTACAAAGATGATAAATAAATGGAAATGGATAAAGAACTCAAACTTTAAGAATGATTCAATACTAAAAAGTATTGCCCCGAGTCTTATATTGCTTAAGGTGAATTTTGATGAAGGATAGAAGCGGACCTTGACCCGTTACCTATATGGAGGTAAGAACCAAAGGTATAGGAAGATGGTTGAACGCCACACCGATTCAGTGATAAGTTTAATGGAGTTCGGATTGACACCACTAGCAAGCTAGATAAGTCGCTTCGAGACTCGAACGAAAGAAGAGAGGAGGTAACCTCACAAGAACAAAAGTTCTATTAAGTTTAATTGATCAAATTCTGTAACCTTTTACAATAAACAAGTAATCTATTTATAAGCCTAAAATGCCTATTGATATTCGGCATCTATGTTGTTCACACTAACTTAAATTCTGTTCACACAGGTATTTAACATGTTCACACAAATAGCATTAAATCCAGTTCATGCTTGAAGATGGTACATGAATTGGCCGAACCATCATGATGCTTCACTTGATGCATTCATGCATCCTTAGCCTTGAAGAATCTCTATAATTCCATGAATGTGCAGCTCTTTAATGATCCTACATCTCCCTTGGCTGAATGAGGCATTAATGTGCCTAAAATACTTGAATGGTCATCTTGAAAATGCATGAATCATGCATGAAACGTCCCATGTATTTTCCCCCATAAATATGATCCATGAATCTTCAAACACATGAACTTTCAGCAACTCCCTCTTGCATGAACGTCCCAAATGCATGTGCTCCTTTAAATGCCATCCATTGAACCTCAATTGTGCATGCACACTCCCATACATTGCACCAATCCGTTCATGAACCTGCAGCAAATTAAATCAGCAAGTTAAATGCATTTCAAACACATTAAATTAGCAGCATATGAACTCAATAATTTGCACATTAAATTTGGCCATACATATTAACAATTTCAGACATATTTAAAACATCATAATTTATTAAGTATTTAATTTAGATATAATTAAAACACTTAATTAATTATTTGTCCAGATTTTAACAAATTAACTAACTTAAGATAAACAACTAATTTAACTAATGACAAATTAAATGGTTTATTTCAGCAAAATAAATGCAAGCAAAAGAAAGCTAAAAATAAGCTCATTGGGTTAAGATTGAGCTGAATTGAGCTTGAATGAGTTGACTTGAGCTCGAGTGAGCTGGAAACGAGCTAAACGGAGCTTAACGAAATGAAATTGAACTAATTCAGCTCGCATGGATTTGCAAACAATGCTTAGGGAGCTGATCCAAAAGTGTGCCCGGGGCATGGTCGTATCATCCCCTCCCTCTTTAAAGTGATTTGTCCCCAAATCGGGCCATTTACTCGCGAAAAATCGTTGAAGATTCTGAAAGCCACAATTAACTCGGATCAAAAGAAGCTCATTCTCATGCCTTCCCTCTTTAGGAGGGTACCACTTCACATTGTCACCTTTAAAAGAATAAAACGAATTAGTGAAACGATGAAGATTAAACACAAAGGAACTTTTTGAGATTTGATTCACAGTTTGAACAAATAATCCAATACCGGGGTCAAAAATAGAAATCGTTCTTACCTTTTTCTTCGATGGAAACAAACATAAATCACAAGGCATTTGATAGCTATGGTTTTGGAAGTCAACTTTCCATGGTTCGATTACCTTAGGCAATGATATAGAATGGTGTTCACCGGGGTCAAAGACAAAATTTTCTCTTGCCATTTCAATTTGATTTGGCAATTTCATGACCGACTTCATAGAAAGAGCACTAAGCAACTCAAAATCATTATCATTCAAAACATGTTCGGATCTTTTAGTCCACAGTTGAGAACATCCTCCGAAAACAAAATTTTGATTTTGACTTAACAAACCAACAAGATTCACATGGCTCATTTTCAAACTTAAAGACAAAGTATCATACAAACAAAGATTGTTTACACATTCATTCAAACAAATTTTACGATGCTTGCTTTCTTTCATGGATGATTCATAATAGCAAACTCCAGGATTAAAGACATGATTTTGACTACTCGATCCAAATGGCAAAAAGAGTCCTTTTATCTCCAACAATTTACACAAATTAAACAACGAGGGTGTTAACATACTCAAATTCAAACAAGCAAACCCTTTAAATTTCATTCGAAAAGATTTACAAAAACATGGAAATTTCACACCAAAAATTAGATAATCCACATGATCAACACAACCAAGCAGATGATATGTCAACTTTTGATCACACAATTCCAGATTTTGTTGGTGCTGATTTATTCGCTCTTCATCAAAAATCTTGCCAATGGCGTATTCATCAATACATTTCCATTCCTTTTCAACATGATCAGTGATGTGATCCGGCTCGGTTGATGGAGTCTAGTTCACTTAAGTTGCCCGATCGTCGACGAGAAGTATTGGTTGATGTCGAATGGAGATAACTTAATGGAGTTGTTTTAAGCGAAAGTAATTAAAAGGGTTCAAAAATGGCTTGGTTTGGAGAATGGATGGTTCGATTTAACAAAGAAAATAAAGTTTAAGTAGATAGATAAAATGGAATGGAAATTGAACTCAAGTGAAGAACGATTCAATACTATGTAAAGTATTGCCCCGGGACTTATATTGCTTAAGGTGAAATTTGTGGAAGGATAGAAGCGAACCTTGACCCAATACCTATATAGAGGTAAGAACCAAAGGTATAAAAATATGGTTGAACGCCACACCGATTCGGTGATAAGTTCAATGGAGTTCGGATAGACGCCACTAGCACGCTAGATAAGTCAGATCGAAACTCGTACGAATTTAGAGAGGAGAAAACTCACTCTTTGAACAAAGTTCATTCAAATGATCAAAAGTCAAAAGTCCTTTACAAATGAAATCAACAAACTATTTATACTAGTTTCTTATGCTAACCGAATAGTCCATTCATGAACTTAATGATTAAGTAATGAACCTAAATTAAGACATGAACCTTCTAGAAAAATGACCAATGGTGTCCTTGTCCATGTTCGGCCGAATGGGAGATGAATGGGCAGCTTCATGTATGAGCAAACTTTGGAAGCCAATGGGATTGTCTAGGTTCGGCCATGGGATGCATGAAACTCCCAAAGGGTGTCACTTGGCCGAATAGGTGCTTAGGAAACTCCAAGGGTCCTCCCACATGCATCGATTGTACATGGAACTTGGAAGGGGCCTTGAACCTAGCCATACATGCACTTGCATTGATTACCCCCCCATTCATGCATGTGTGCCGTCCAAGGGAGATGCACCTTTCAATATGCATTAACCTTCCATGTACATGAATGTATGTCCTCCAAACATTGAACCGGTCCATGCATGTATCCTCCCGTTCAATTAACTTTCCCATGGACCTTGCATTAAATGCCATGAATGTATCTTCCAAATTCGGCTAACCTACAAAAGTAAATAACATAATTAAATAACACACAACTATTCATATAATTATAATTTAAAATAATAACTAAATAACTTAATATCACTAACTAAATTTGAACACAATAATTATAAGTCAACTTATAATAAATTCAGCTAGCTCAAAAATAGTCAAAACACTTAATGAGTTGAAATTGAGCTAGGGGTTTCGGCATGAGCTGTAGCAAACTTAATTATAAACTAAATTAAGACTTAGTTTATTGAAAGAAAGAAAGAAGGAGTAGAAAGTAAGCTCGGTTGAGCTCAAACGAGCTGAAACAAGCTCAAATGAGCTGAGTTGAGCTGGACGGTGCTCGAGGAGCTAGAAATGAGCTAGGATCAGCTTGCCAACAATGCACGGGTCCTTTGGATAGTTGCTTCAAGCTGATTTTGTGAGCTTTGGCCCTTGTTTCGAACCAAGGTTTTGCATTAGAAGCTAAAATAGTTTCTAGGAAATGTTTAGCATAAGCTTGAGTTATAGGTCCTTTAGGCAGCTCGTTTAGATTTTGGTTTGCACTCGAGGATGCCCCGGGCGTGCTCACATCATTCCCTCCCTCTTTAAAGCGATTTGTCCCCAAATCGGGCCATTTTTTCGAAAAAAATTTACATCGTCACCAGCCCTTTTGTCGATGGAATTGGCATAGTTGCTCCCAAAAACCTGCAAATCAGACATGCCTTGAGTAGGACACAATTTATGTTTATGCCCTCCCTCTTTAGGAGGGAACCACTTCGAAGTGTCACCTACACAAAAATTAAATAGATTAGTGACACCATGGTTTATAAGTTCAAAAGGTCTTTTAAGATCTTATGCAAAAATTGAACAAATGAACCAATGCCGGGATCAAAAGTGAAAGTTGATTTTACCTTTCCGCAATGAGTTAAGAATTTCTTCGTTGGAGATATACCAAAAACAAGAAGCATTCGGGAATTATAATTTTGGACAACAAAAATCCATGACTTAAAAACTTTGAACAATGATGTAGAGCCAAAGCTTCGATTTAGCGTTTGCAACTTGTCATGGTTCAACAACTTCGTTTTCAAATTTAAAGTCATAACATCAAGCAAGCACAAATGGTTCACACATCTATTCACACATAGCGATAAGATTCGAAAAAGATGAGAAGATTCAACATATTTATTCCAAACAAAATTAGAGTACTCACCTTTATTTATCAACAACTTAAGATAACTTGCTCCGGGCTTAAACACACGGTTTTGGTCATTCTTTGTTAAAAACAGCAAAGGCTTTTTCAAACATGCAAAATTTATACAACAAATCAGATTTGAGACACCATCTTCAACTTTAAGTGCACTAACCATTTTACATGTCATCCTCGTATCAAACAAACAAATCAAAGACATGCATGTTTTCAAGCATTCATGCATCTCAAATCTCATACGTACATTCTTGTTTAGACAAAGTAGTTTCTCATAAAAGATCAATGAGTGCCCATTTTTACTCAAATCAAGCAGATGGAAAGGCCTATATGTTTTCTTATCTTGCAAATGCCGAATATTTATTATTTCAATAACAAACTCACCAGCATCACAATTTCCAAAAACATTATTCTTCTTGCCATCATTCCATGCAAATATGATATTATCAATCAAAGAATGGCAAGTAACCACATCAAAATTCAGATCATTTTTAAAGGACAAATCATCAACAAGGTTTCCATCAACAATCGAATAAGGCAGAGGTGCTTTAAAATTTTCAACATTCATACCTTGCTCCTCTTTTGGCTTAGGCGAACTACGATCATTGAGAATGTTACCTTTTTCAACCAAGGTGAACCCTCTCTCTTTCGAAAGGTATTGAAGTCGAAACTTGTCAATCGATTCCTTGGAAACCTGGAAAGAAGAAAATTTACACGGCAAACTTGCAAATGGGTTAGTTAGAACATTCCTCACTTTTGCTCGATTACTTTCTCCTTTTTCACTCTTCTCTTTTTCAAACTCTTTTTCAAATTCTTTTTTCGCTTTTTCTTTTTCAATTTTCTTTTCTTCATTTTCATTTTCTTTCACTTTTTGATTTCTTTTCTTTTGCAATTTCTTTTTCTTTTTCGTTTTCTTTTTGTTTTCTTTCAATTTCTTTTTCAATCTCTTTCTCCTTTTCTCGCTCAATGGATTGCTTCATTTTGAATTGGTCTTCTTGCACTTGTTCCGGTGTGAGCGGCGCTAAAGTGATTTTCCTTCCTTGATGCTTAAAGGAATACCTATTGGTACGTTCATCGTGAATGACCTTGCGATCCGATTGCCATGGTTCTCCTAGCAACAAATGGCAAACTTGAATAGGCACAACATCACAAAGGACTTCGTCTTGGTATCTTCCGATGGAAAATGCAACACGCACTTGTTGAGTAACTTCAAATTTGCCTTCAACACCAAGTCCTTGCAGTTGATAGGGTTGTGGATGCTTGGTAGTGGCCAAGCCAAGTTTTTTTACCGTTCGAATACTAGCCATGTTTGACCTACTTCCACGATCAATAATGAGGCAACAAACTTTATCGTGGACACGGCAACGCGTGTGAAACATATCTTCACATTGTGGCTCATTTTCCAATCTTTGAAGGATTGCACTAATCTTGATGTCAACGATAGTAGATGTCAAATCTTCTTTATCTTTGTCGAATTGTCGAAATTCAGATCGCATTATCCTTTGCATTTCTTGTCTCCACATTTGGAATTCAAATTCAGAAAATTCTTCAGACATGCTTCAACAAAATATTAGAAAACAAAAGTTAAATTAGAAAGAAAAATAATTCTCACCACAAATCTCTCAAGTTCGCTCAAAAAGAAAAATTCACTCACTCGTGTTTGAACTCTCTTTTAGGCTTTTTTTTTCGAATGAACTCACGCGCTCTTGCCTTTTACCACTCGACCTCGTCTCACAAATTTGTAATTCGTCTCGATAGACTTAATTTGCTGCTTGAGAGTCGGTTTCAAAATGGGTTACAAGGGATAATGTCGGTGTAGGGTAGGCTAAACAAAATAAAATCAAGGCTAAGTGTGGCGTTGGGATGGTAAATAATGGTAGGAAGGGAAACTTGATGATCGGAGTAATAAGTGATAATGATAAAAACTCGCAAGACTTTTCACTTTTTTTTCTTTCTTCTTTTTTTTAACTCGATTTTTTTGTCACTTCTTTTTTTTCCTTTTTTTCGATTTTTTTTGAATTTTTTTCTGAATTTCTTCTCTTTTTTTAAATCCAATACAATAGTAAACAAAATACGAGGAAGAGAAAAAAAAATTAAATTCCAACTCAAAATTTTTTTTGATTTTTTTGACTTTTTTTTTCGTTACGAACCTACTCCGAGCTTGATACGAATGTCGGCACTCCTCGTTTTAGTAGCTCTGATACCAAATGATGTGATCCGGCTCGGTTGATGGAGTCAAGTTCACTTAAGTTGCCCGATCGTCGACGAGAAGTATTGGTTGATGTCGAATAGAGATAACTTTATGGAGTTGTTTTAAGCGGAAGTAATTAAAAGGGTTCAAAAATGGCTTGGTTTGGAGAATGGATGGTTCGATTTAACAAAGAAAATAAAGTTTAAGTAGATAGATAAAATGGAATGGAAATTGAACTCAAGCGAAGAACGATTCAATACTATGTAAAGTATTGCCCCGGGACTTATATTGCTTAAGGTGAAATTTGTGGAAGGATAGAAGCGAACCTTGACCCAATACCTATATAGAGGTAAGAACCAAAGGTATAAAAATATGGTTGAACGCCACACCGATTCGGTGATAAGTTCAATGGAGTTCGGATAGACGCCACTAGCACGCTAGATAAGTCAGATCGAAACTCGTACGAATTTAGAGAGGAGAAAACTCACTCTTTGAACAAAGTTCATTCAAATGATCAAAAGTCAAAAGTCCTTTACAAATGAAATCAACAAACTATTTATACTAGTTTCTTATGCTAACCGAATAGTCCATTCATGAACTTAATGATTAAGTAATGAACCTAAATTAAGACATGAACCTTCTAGAAAAATGACCAATGGTGTCCTTGTCCATGTTCGGCCGAATGGGAGATGAATGGGCAGCTTCATGTATGAGCAAACTTTGGAAGCCAATGGGATTGTCTAGGTTCGGCCATGGGATGCATGAAACTCCCAAAGGGTGTCTCTTGGCCGAATAGGTGCTTAGGAAACTCCAAGGGTCCTCCCACATGCATCGATTGTACATGGAACTTGGAAGGGGCCTTGAACCTAGCCATACATGCACTTGCATTGATTACCTCCCATTCATGCATGTGTACCGTCCAAGGGAGATGCACCTTTCAATATGCATTAACCTTCCATGTACATGAATGTATGTCCTCCAAACATTGAACCGGTCCATGCATGTATCCTCCCGTTCAATTAACTTTACCATGGACCTTGCATTAAATGCCATGAATGTATCTTCCAAATTCGGCTAACCTACAAAAGTAAATAACATAATTAAATAACACACAACTATTCATATAATTATAATTTAAAATAATAACTAAATAACTTAATATCACTAACTAAATTTGAACACAATAATTATAAGTCAACTTATAATAAATTCAACTAGCTCAAAAATAGTCAAAACACTTAATGAGTTGAAATTGAGCTAGGGGTTTCGGCATGAGCTATAGCAAACTTAATTATAAACTAAATTAAGACTTAGTTTATTGAAAGAAAGAAAGAAGGAGCTGAAAGTAAGCTCGGTTGAGCTCAAACGAGCTGAAACAAGCTCAAATGAGCTGAGTTGAGCTGGACGGTGCTCGAGGAGCTAGAAATGAGCTAGGATCAGCTTGCCAACAATGCACGGGTCCTTTGGATAGTTGCTTCAAGCTGATTTTGTGAGCTTTGGCCCTTGTTTCGAACCAAGGTTTTGCATTAGAAGCTAAAATAGCTTCTAGGAAATGTTTAGCATAAGCTTGAGTTATAGGTCCTTTAGGCAGCTCGTTTAGATCTTGGTTTGCACTCGAGGATGCCCCGGGCGTGCTCACATCAATCAGTGAGAATGAACATTTTATATGGAGTTTCATCTTGCGCATCCAAAACATGCATTCCATTGCAAGTTAAAGATAAACAACCAATACCATCAAAATGATATTTTTCAAAAGCAAGAATCTTCTTATCATTAGACAAAACAAATGGATCATCATCAATCAAAGAATGACAAATAGCCACGTCAAAGTTCAGATTCTTTCTAAAGACCAAATCATCAACAGTGTGTCCATCAACAATTGAGTAAGGCAGAAGTGCTTTAAAATTTTCAACATTCATACCTTGCTTACCTTTTGGCATAGGCGAACTAGGATCATTGAGAACATTACCTTTTTCAGCCAAAATGAACCTTCTCTCCTTCGAGAGGTATTGGAGTTGAAAATTATCGTCACTTGGCCTTCCGGAGACCTGAAAAGAGGAAACAAAACAAGACAAATTCTCATGTGGTTTAGTAAACAGATTCCTCACTTTTTCTTGCTCTTTTGCCTCCTTTTCTCTCGTTTGTTTTTCTAACTCATTGTCTTTTCTTTCTTTTTCAATTTTCTCTTTTTCCTCACACTTTTGTTCAATCTCAATTTCTTTTTTGATTTCTTTCTCTTTTTCACATCCTTTTTCAATCTCAATTTCTTTTTCCATGACACTCGTTTCTTTTACACTCTCGTTTCTTTCTTCAATCTCACTCTCTTTTTCAATTTCTTGTTCCTTTTCTTTCATTTCTTTTTTTCGTCTCTCGATTTCATTCCATATATGCTCATTTTCTCTCATCAACATTTCTTGTCTTTCCTTTCTTCTTATTTCTTTTTCTTTTTGCCTCGCTCTTTCATTATAGGATGGAGATGTTACAAATGAATCAGCACGAAATGACTCTCGTTGGGTATAATTGGAACGACTTTCATACAAAAATGATCACCTCTTCGAGATTGATTCTTGGCGGACGAATACCTTGGTGCATACGAAGGACTACTTGTGATTTCTCGTTCGTCACCTCGGAAAGCTTTAAACTCAAAACTTGCTTTGCTTCGTCTTGAGTTCCTCGTTGAATAGGAATCATGGGATGAATCTTTTCCCAAAAAATCAATGGATGTGTGCCTTCGTGATGATCTTGTCTCCGTCTCTTCACCCAGTGAGTTTGGCTTCCATCGGGCTCTTTCCTCCACTCGATCCAATCGATCATGCAATTTATCAAATTTTGATTTCACCATTCTACGCATCTCTTGCATCAAATATTGGAATTCTGATTCGGGAAATGTTTCTCGAGACATGATTAAGTAATGACAAGAAGATGTTAGAAAAAAATAATAAAGAAAATAAATACCTTACCACAAACCTCACAAATTCGCTCGAAAAGGAAATAATGATTTTCACTCGCACTCGTGTTTACATTCAAATTTTGGCTTTTTCTTTGATGTAATTTCATTCGTGCCTTTTTCCACTCAACCTCTTCGCACAATTTTGTGATTTGTCTCGGTAGACTTAATTTGCTGCTTGAGGGTCGGTTTCAAATTGGTTACAAGGGATAATGTCGGGTGTAGGGTAGGCTGAATAAAGAAGAAAATTGGTTTAAAATGTGGCGTTGGGATTGTAAATAATGGTAGGAAGGGAAACTTGATGATCGGAGTAATAAGTGATAATGATAAAAACTAGCAAGACTTTTCACTTTTTTTTTAACTCGATTTTTTTTGTCACTTCTTTTTTTTTAATTTTTTTTCCGAATTTTTTTTGATTTTTTTTGTTACTCCAATACAATAGTAAGCTAAATACAAGGGAAAAAAATTAAATTACAACTCAAAATTTTTTTGATTTTTTTTTCCACGTTTCGAACCTACTTGCGGCCTTATTACGAACGTCAGCGCTCCTCGTTTTAGTAGCTCTGATACCAAATGATATGATCCGGCCCGATTAATTGAGTCGGGTTCACTTAAGATGCCCGATCGTCGACGAGAAGCTCGTTCAAATTTGTAGATAGATGGAGTTTGAATGTTTTATAAGCGGAAGGTAGGCAAAATGGGTTCAAAGGATGGGTTTTGGTTTGATGAAAGATAGGTTCGGTTTAACAAAGAATTAAGTTACAAAGATGATAAATAAATGGAAATGGATAAAGAACTCAAACTTTAAGAATGATTCAATACTAAAAAGTATTGCCCCGAGTCTTATATTGCTTAAGGTGAATTTTGATGAAGGATAGAAGCGGACCTTGACCCGTTACCTATATGGAGGTAAGAACCAAAGGTATAGGAAGATGGTTGAACGCCACACCGATTCGGTGATAAGTTCAATGGAGTTCGGATTGACACCACTAGCAAGCTAGATAAGTCGCTTCGAGACTCGAACGAAAGAAGAGAGGAGGTAACCTCACAAGAACAAAAGTTCTATTAAGTTTAATTGATCAAATTCTGTAACCTTTTACAATAAACAAGTAAGCTATTTATAAGCCTAAAATGCCTATTGATATTCGGCATCTATGTTGTTCACACTAACTTAAATTCTGTTCACACAGGTATTTAACATGTTCACACAAATAGCATTAAAATCCAGTTCATGCTTGAAGATGGTACATGAATTGGCCGAACCATCATGATGCTTCACTTGATGCATTCATGCATCCTTAGCCTTGAAGAATCTCCATAATTCCATGAATGTGCAGCTCTTTAATGATCCTACATCTCCCTTGGCTGAATGAGGCATTAATGTGCCTAAAATACTTGAATGGTCATCTTGAAAATGCATGAATCATGCATGAAACGTCCCATGTATTTTCCCCCATAAATATGATCCATGAATCTTCAAATACATGAACTTTCAGCAACTCCCTCTTGCATGAACGTCCCAAATGCATGTGCTCCTTTAAATGCCATCCATTGAACCTCAATTGTGCATGCACACTCCCATACATTGCACCAATCCGTTCATGAACCTGCAGCAAATTAAATCAGCAAGTTAAATGCATTTCAAACACATTAAATTAGCAGCATATGAACTCAATAATTTGCACATTAAATTTGGCCATACATATTAACAATTTTAGACATATTTAAAACAACATAATTAATTAAGTATTTAATTTAGATATAATTAAAACACTTAATTAATTATTTGTCCAGATTTTAACAAATTAACTAACTTAAGATAAACAACTAATTTAACTAATGACAAATTAAATGGTTTATTTCAGCAAAATAAATGCAAGCTAAAGAAAGCTAAAAATAAGCTCATTGGGTTAAGATTGAGCTGAATTGAGCTTGAGTGAGTTGACTTGAGCTCGAGTGAGCTGCAAACGAGCTAAACAGAGCTTAACGAAATGAAATTGAACTAATTCAGCTCGCATGGATTTGCAAACAATGCTTAGGGAGCTGATCCAAAAGTGTGCCCGGGGCATGGTCGTATCATCCCCTCCCTCTTTAAAGCGATTTGTCCCCAAATCGGGCCATTTACTCGCGAAAAATCGTTGAAGATTCTGAAAGCCACAATTAACTCGGATCAAAAGAAGCTCATTCGCATGCCTTCCCTCTTTAGGAGGGTACCACTTCACATTGTCACCTTTAAAAGAATAAAACGAATTAGTGACACGATGAAGATTAAACACAAAGGAACTTTTTGAGATTTGATTCACAGTTTGAACAAATAATCCAATACCGGGGTCGAAAATAGAAATCGTTCTTACCTTTTTCTTCGATGGAAACAAACATAAATCACAAGGCATTTGATAGCTATGGTTTTGGAAGTCAACTTTCCATGGTTCGATTACCTTAGGCAATGATATAGAATGGTGTTCACCGGGGTCAAAAACAAAATTTTCTCTTGCCATTTCAATTTGATTTGGCAATTTCATGACCGACTTCATAGAAAGAGCACTAAGCAACTCAAAATCATTATCATTCAAAACATGTTCGGATCTTTTAGTCCACAGTTGAGAACATCCTCCGAAAACAAAATTTTGATTTTGACTTAACAAACCAACAAGATTCACATGGCTCATTTTCAAACTTAAAGACAAAGTATCATACAAACAAAGATTGTTTACACATTCATTCAAACAAATTTTACGATGCTTGCTTTCTTTCATGGATGATTCATAATAGCAAACTCCAGGGTTAAAGACATGATTTTGACAACTCGATCCAAATGGCAAAAAGAGTCCTTTCATCTCCAACAATTTACACAAATTAAACAACGAGGGTGTTAACATACTCAAATTCAAACAAGCAAACCCTTTAAATTTCATTCGAAAAGATTTACAAAAACATGGAAATTTCACACCAAAAATTAGATAATCCACATGATCAACACAACCAAGCAGATGATATGTCAACTTTTGATCACACAATTCCAGATTTTGTTGGTGCTGATTTATTCGCTCTTCATAAAAATCTTGCCAATGGCGTATTCATCAATACATTTCCATTCCTTTTCAACATGATCAGTGAGAATGAACATTTTATATGGACTTTCATCTTGCGCATCCAAAACATGCATTCCATTGCAAGTTAAAGATAAACAACCAATACCATCAAAATGATATTTTTCAAAAGCAAGAATCTTCTTATCATTAGACAAAATAAATGGATCATCATCAATCAAAGAATGACAAATAGCCACGTCAAAGTTCAGATTCTTTCTAAAGACCAAATCATCAACAGTGTGTCCATCAACAATCGAGTAAGGCAGAAGTGCTTTAAAATTTTCAACATTCATACCTTGTTTACCTTTTGGCATAGGCGAACTAGGATCATTGAGAACATTACCTTTTTCAGCCGAAATGAACCTTCTCTCCTTCGAGAGGTATTGGAGTTGAAAATTATCGTCACTTGGCCTTCCGGAGACCTGAAAAGAGGAAACAAAACAAGACAAATTCTCATGTGGTTTAGTAAACAGATTCCTCACTTTTTCTTGCTCTTTTGCCTCCTTTTCTCTCGTTTGTTTTTCTAACTCATTGTCTTTTCTTTCTTTTTCAATTTTCTCTTTTTCCTCACACTTTTGTTCAATCTCAATTTCTTTTTTGATTTCTTTCTCTTTTTCACATCCTTTTTCAATCTCAATTTCTTTTTCCATGACACTCGTTTCTTTTACACTCTCGTTTCTTTCTTCAATCTCACTCTCTTTTTCAATTTCTTGTTCTTTTTCTTTCATTTCTTTTTTTCGTCTCTCGATTTCATTCCATATATGCTCATTTTCTCTCATCAACATTTCTTGTCTTTCCTTTCTTCTTATTTCTTTTTCTTTTTGCCTCGCTCTTTCATTATAGGATGGAGATGTTACAAATGAATCAGCACGAAATGACTTTCGTTGGGTATAATTGGAATGACTTTCATACAAAAAATGATCACCTCTTCGAGATTGATTCTTGGCGGATGAATACCTCGGTGCATACGAAGGACTACTTGTGATTTCTCGTTCGTCACCTCGGAAAGCTTTAAACTCAAAACTTGCTTTGCTTCGTCTTGAGTTCCTCGTTGAATAGGAATCATGGTATGAATCTCTTCCCAAAAAATCAATGGATGTGTGCCTTCGTGATGATCTTGTCTCCGTCTCTTCACCCAGTGAGTTCTGCTTCCATCGGGCTCTTTCCTCCACTCGATCCAATCGATCATGCAATTTATCAAATTTTGATTTCACCATTCTATGCATCTCTTGCATCAAATATTGGAATTCTGATTCGGGAAATGTTTCTCGAGACATGATTAAGTAATGACAAGAAGATGTTAGAAAAAAATAATAAAGAAAATAAATACCTTACCACAAACCTCACAAATTCGCTCGAAAAGGAAATAATGATTTTCACTCGCACTCGTGTTTACATTCAAATTTTGGCTTTTTCTTTGATGTAATTTCACTCGTGCCTTTTTCCACTCAACCTCTTCTCACAATTTCGTGATTTGTCTCGGTAGACTTAATTTGCTGCTTGAGGGTCGGTTTCAAATTGGTTACAAGGGATAATGTCGGGTGTAGGGTAGGCTGAATAAAGAAGAAAATTGGTTTAAAGTGTGGCGTTGGGATGGGTAGATAATGGTAGGAAGGGAAACTTGATGATCGGAGTAATAAGTGATAATGATAAAAACTCGCAAGACTTTTCACTTTTTTTTCTTTCTTCTTTTTTTTAACTCGATTTTTTTGTCACTTCTTTTTTTTCCTTTTTTTTGAAATTTTTTTTCTGAATTTCTTCTCTCTTTTTTTAAATCCAATACAATAGTAAACAAAATACAAGGAAGAGAAAAAAATTTAAATTCCAACTCAATTTTTTTTGATTTTTTTAACTTTTTTTACGTTACGAACCTATTCCGAGCTTGATACGAACATCGGTACTCCTCGTTTTAGTAGCTCTCATACCAAATGATGTGATTCAGCCCGATTAATTGAGTCGGGTTCACTTAAGATGCCCGATCGTCGACGAGAAGCTCGTTCAAATTTGTAGATAGATGGAGTTTGAATGTTTTATAAGCGGAAGGTAGGCAAAATGGGTTCAAAGGATGGGTTTTGGTTTGATGAAAGATAGGTTCGGTTTAACAAAGAATTAAGTTACAAAGATGATAAATAAATGGAAATGGATAAAGAACTCAAACTTTAAGAATGATTCAATACTAAAAAGTATTGCCCCGAGTCTTATATTGCTTAAGGTGAATTTTGATGAAGGATAGAAGCGGACCTTGACCCGTTACCTATATGGAGGTAAGAACCAAAGGTATAGGAAGATGGTTGAACGCCACACCGATTCGGTGATAAGTTCAATGGAGTTCAGATTGACACCACTAGCAAGCTAGATAAGTCGCTTCGAGACTCGAACGAAAGAAGAGAGGAGGTAACCTCACAAGAACAAAAGTTCTATTAAGTTTAATTGATCAAATTCTGTAACCTTTTACAATAAACAAGTAAGCTATTTATAAGCCTAAAATGCCTATTGATATTCGGCATCTATGTTGTTCACACTAACTTAAATTCTGTTCACACAGGTATTTAACATGTTCACACAAATAGTATTAAAATCCAGTTCATGCTTGAAGATGGTACATGAATTGGCCGAACCATCATGGTGCTTCACTTGATGCATTCATGCATCCTTAGCCTTGAAGAATCTCCATAATTCCATGAATGTGCAGCTCTTTAATGATCCTACATCTCCCTTGGCTGAATGAGGCATTAATGTGCCTAAAATACTTGAATGGTCATCTTGAAAATGCATGAATCATGCATGAAACGTCCCATGTATTTTCCCCCATAAATATGATCCATGAATCTTCAAATACATGAACTTTCAGCAACTCCCTCTTGCATGAACGTCCCAAATGCATGTGCTCCTTTAAATGCCATCCATTGAACCTCAATTGTGCATGCACACTCCCATACATTGCACCAATCCGTTCATGAACCTGCAGCAAATTAAATCAGCAAGTTAAATGCATTTCAAACACATTAAATTAGCAGCATATGAACTCAATAATTTGCACATTAAATTTGGCCATACATATTAACAATTTTAGACATATTTAAAACAACATAATTAATTAAGTATTTAATTTAGATATAATTAAAACACTTAATTAATTATTTGTCCAGATTTTAACAAATTAACTAACTTAAGATAAACAACTAATTTAACTAATGACAAATTAAATGGTTTATTTCAGCAAAATAAATGCAAGCTAAAGAAAGCTAAAAATAAGCTCATTGGGTTAAGATTGAGCTGAATTGAGCTCGAGTGAGCTGCAAACGAGCTAAACGGAGCTTAACGAAATGAAATTGAACTAATTCAGCTCGCATGGATTTGCAAACAATGCTTAGGGAGCTGATCCAAAAGTGTGCCCGGGGCATGGTCGTATCACGTAACATACGAAGATAGTCTATTTCGTTAGGCTACATCATATCAGAAAACCTATAGCTAAGAATCAATAAAAATTGCTGACACCCGAAAACCCAAAAAAACTACGGAGTAACTTGACAACTTCGTTCGAGGTTTTCCTGATCTCCAAAAATCACAAAATTTAAACTGGAATATCCATAAATATTTTATTTTTGATCTGGAGGCACTAACCTCAACCCGCTGAATATTTTTTTTAATTTTTTTGACTTTTTCTACTAATTTTTTTGCGGGAAATATTTTATAATATTCTATCACAGTGCCAAAATTATGCATATAAAATTTCAGACCAATCGGACAACGTTTACCAACTCAAATAATTTTTTTCCAAAATTTTTCTAGGTAAAAAACTGCTATTTACTATTTTTAGAAGGAGATCAGTTTAGAAATCAACCAAGAACACCCAAAACGCCCAAAATCTGATACCAAATGATAAAGGGTCGCGTGTGGACCATGATTGAGTTGTCAAGTCATGGGAAAATCCTACGAAAGCTTTAGACACTTAGATCTGAAACGAAATAGAAAAATTAAATCTTAGAATTCCAGATCTGAAACAAAAACCCCAAAACAATAAAGAATCAGCCAAGAACCGAAACACTTATTAATAGGGGATTCTTAGAAGCCAAGAACATGAAATTGAACTTCAAGAAAGAATCTAATCAGCCGAATCTGATAATTAAACACAAAACAACAAGTTAATTCAAAAACTCAGCAAACCGAATTGAATTAGAGATAGGAAAATAGGGCGGCAAGATCAATTGCAAATTATGAATAGAAAACGATTTCTTGCTGCCAAGAAGGGTGTCGATCAGGTTCTTGAAGATTGAAAAGGGTTGGAAATGCAACAAGAACGAATAAAACAAGTTAATCAATGAATCGGCACAAGCAGAAAAATCTAAAAAAAATAAACAACAATAAAGATAAGGAAAAGTCCTAAGAAGCCTTGAAATCAAAAAAAGGATTTCACAACTCCCTTCAAACGACTCTAATCTCCCCTCCGATGTAAGCACACGGCAAGAAGAAGGCTGAAGATGGCTCCCACAATAAAAAAGATTGTTAAAACTACTTCTAAAGAAAACTCAAGAGAGAATTCTTGGAGAAACTCTAAGAGAATTTTCACTCAACAAAAAACCTGAAATTTTAATGTAATGTGTAATGTGTGGCCGACCAAGCCTTACATATATAGGCCTCTTGATACGGAGGTATGCACGTGGACCAAGATCGAGTTGCCAAGTCACGGGAAACTCCTACGAAAGCTCTAAACGAACAGATCTAAAAATTAAAAACAAAGAATAAGATTAAACTAATCAAATCTGAAATTAAATCCCCAAATTCAATTAAATGAGCAACAAGGAACAAAGAACGAATGAATAAATGTCTTCGGAGTTCAAGGAGATGAAATCGAACTCCAATAGTGAAACCCCACAAGCCGAATCTGCCCAAGAACAAACTGACAAGAAAAACCCCAAATTCTAGCAACTTGATTTCCCCAAAATCAGAATGTATTAATCGACAAGAACCCTAGGATTTAGGGATTTTGATTCGAAACTTTACTGCCCAAAAGTAGACCGATTAAATGGAAGGATCTTGGAGTTAAACAAAGCTAAATCACAAGTAGGAATAGCAAAAAAAGATTAGATAATGAATCGGCACAAGTAGGAATAAAAAAACAAATCGAAACAGCAAGAAATAAAGAAAAGTCCTAAGAACCCTTGAATTCCCGAAAGAATTCACAAATTCCTTCAAACGGCTCTAATCTCCCTCCAAAGAATATCGATGGCAAGAAGAAGGTTGAAGATGGCTCCCACAATCAAAAGATTGTTAAAACAACTTCTAAAGAAAACTCAAGAGAGAAATCTTGGAGAAAAACTCAAAGAAAATTCTGCTCTCAACAAATCTGAAATTTAAGAATAAATCTAAGTGTTATGTACAAGGGGTGGCTGGCCATGCCTTTAAATAGGCCTCAAGTAATCCTAATCTAACAAGTAACTAATAAAATTAAACCTAATTAATAGAATAAAATAAAGAAAAATTCGGCCAAGCATATATATATGGGCTGTTTTTGGGCCAAATTTTACATGGATGTTCCTACAGCTTAAAAGATTAAATTAAACAATTAAAATGTTTATAAATTGGGCCCTTTGACATTTTGGCCTGATTTTCAACTAAGTATGAAGGAATTTCTTGATTGGGCTGGAATTTGGTTATTGGGCCTTGCCTTCAAGAATTTGGGCTCGTGATCCATCTCCTTTCGAAATTGGGTTGTTGATGCTTGTAACGGAGATCCAATGCGTGTTGGCTGCAAGATTTGGTTTCTTGGACCAAGATTTCCAAGATTTGAAATCTTGATTTTCTTGATTCTTGAAATCTCTTCGAACAGCATAATTGGACCAAGATTCGGTTTCTTGATTTTCTTGAAAACAAGAAAGTGAATCTTGATTTTCTTGTTCTCTTGTGTATGCATCTAAGGCCTTGCTAACAAACTCTTGAATGGTCCCATTTAGTTTGGACCGTATTTGTCGGGCCTTTGATCTCGTTATTGGGCCTTGTGGCAATTTGAGCCCATCACTTTCTTGAACTTGGGTTGGGCCTTTATGACTCGTATCATTCCCCCTTCCTCAAAAAGATTCGTCCTCGAATCTGAAAAATCAAATGGGGACAAGTCAGCCACATTAAAAGTAGAACTTACGTTGTACTCACCAGGTAGATCAATTTTATAGGCGTTGTCGTTGATCTTCTCGAATACTTGGAAAGGCCCATCGCCCCTTGGGTCCAACTTAGTCTTCCTTTTTGTAGGAAATCGTTCTTTCCTCAAATGAACCCAAACCCAATCTCCGAGTTCTAGTACAACTCGTTTGTGTCCCTTGTTTGCTTTGTTGGTGTTGGCATCATTTATTTTGGCTATTCGCTGCCTAGCCTTGTCATGTAAGGATTTCACCAACTTAGCTTTCTGTTCGCCATCTAAATTCATAATGTGTTCAAGAGGTAATGGCGCAAGATCAAGTACTGTTAGTGGGTTAAAACCATAAACAAGTTCAAATGGAGAATAACCAGTTGTAGAATGAATAGATCTATTATATGCAAATTCAACAAATGGTAGGCATTCTTCCCAATTTCTAATGTTCTTTCCCACAACAGCTCGTTATAAAGTCCCTAAGATTCGATTAACTACTTCAGTTTGGCCATCAGTTTGGGGGTGACATGTAGTAGAATAAAGTAATTTAGTACCAAGCTTAACCCACAATACCTTCCAAAAGTGGCTAAGGAATTTGACATCTCTGTCAGAAACAATCGTTTGAGGGATGCCATGAAGTCTTACCACTTCTTTAAAGAATAAGTCTGCCACATGTGTAGCATCATCTGTTTTGTGACAAGGAATAAAATGTGCCATTTTTGAAAACCTGTCAAGAACAACAAATATACTATCTCTGCCTTTCTTGGTTCGAGGCAAACCTAAAATAAAATCCATAGATAAATCTATCCAAGGAGAAGTAGGAATCGGTAAAGGAGTGTAAAGGCCATGAGGCATTACCTTAGATTTTCCCTGTTTGCATGTAATGCACTTGGAACATACCTTTTCCACATCTTTCTTCATATGTGGCCAATGAAAGTGTTCTTGCAAGATATCCAGTGTTTTGGCCACTCCAAAATGTCCCATTAAACCCCCACTATGGGCTTCATGAATCAATAAGTCTCTCATGGAACACTTTGGTATGCATAACCTGTTCATACGAAAAAGAAAGCCATCTACAAGATAAAATTTATCAAAAGCAGTATGTCCACAATTCTTAAAGATATGGCCGAAATCAGCATCATCATCATATAGTTCCTTAATATGTTCGAACCCTAAGACTTTAGCATTCAATGTAGTTATTAAAGCATATCGTCTAGACAAAGCATCTGCAACTACATTATCTTTACCTGTTTTATATTGTATTACATAAGGAAATGTTTCAATGAATTCTACCCATCGGGCATGCCGTTTACTCAATTTACCTTGTCCCTTTAACCATTTAAGGGATTCATGATCTGTATGTATGACAAACTCATTGGGTAGCAAGTAATGTTGCCATACTTGAAGTGCACGAACTAACGCTAATAGTTCTTTGTCATAGGTCGAGTAGTTTAACTGTGCACCATTCAATTTCTCACTAAAATAAGCAATAGGTTGCTTATCTTGCATTAAAACGACGCCGATTCCAATTCCTGAAGCATCACACTCAAGTTCAAAAGTTTTAGCAAAATCAAGTAATTTAAGCAAAGGAGCAGAACATAACTTAGCTTTTAGAGTTTGAAAGGCCTTTTCTTGGGTTTCACCCCATTTGAAACCCATTGATTTCTTTATAACCTCTGTCAATGGGGCAGCAATAGTAGAGAAATCTTTCACAAATCGTCTATAAAAACTAGCTAAACCATGGAAAGATCTCACCTCAGTTACCGATTTAGGAGTCGGCCACTCCTTAATTGCCTTGACTTTGTCCTCGTCGACATGAATACCTTGAGCACTAACTGATGTGATCCCGATCGCATCATGTAATGTCACAACCCAACGCCGTCGAGATTGGCCTAAACACGAGGGCCCCAAGTGCAAGATGAAGCTAATTTTTAGCTTATTTGAATTTCTTTTCGTGTGGTTCAACTCATTCGAGCTCAAGTTAGCTCATTCAAGCTCAAGTCAGCTCATTCAAGCTCAATTTAACTCGTTGAGTGATGTGAGCTTGCCTACGAACCAAATGGAGAACGAACAAGAAGCCATTAAGCTGCCCATTGGTCCAATAACGCGAGCTAGAGCTAAACGATTCAAAGATGCTATTTTAGCAATGGTGGAAAGGGTTGAGGAAAATGATAGCAAGGAGTTTAAAAACGAGCTGAACATATTCAACTTCTTTGAAGCTGAATTTCGTTCTAGCTAATTAATTTGATGTTGGAATTTAGACCATTTAAATAAACATTTAAATAAGTTTCATTACAGCTTTTAAATATGTCTTAATTAATTTAAGTGTTTAATATGTCTTGATTTAATTAAATTAAAGATGTCTTGATGTCATTTAGTTTGTCTAAATTATTACATGTTTTAAATTTGTCTAGCCGAATTTATGTGTTATGATTTGTTAATATTTAAGTTGTCTCAATGTTATTTAGGATGTTCACATTATATTTTAATTTAGTTCAGATGAATTTGCTTGAAATTAATTAAGTTCATGTTTATTTTTAGGTGCAACCGAATTTGGAGATGAATTGGGCAGATTCATGCATGGAGATTCAATGAATTTGAAGATGCATGTGCAGCTGAACTAATGCATTAAAAGCTGATTAATTTTGGTGTTCTTCAAGGCAACTATTCGGCCAAGAGTGATCAAGCTTTTCATCCTTTCAAGCTTGGCCGATTCTCTTCCCAAGGTGTGGCGTTCTTCATACCGTAGGTTCCTATTTTGCTAAATAGAGGGTCTCGGTTTTATCCCAAATCCTTTCTTTCTTTGAAACCTTAAGCCCCGAGTCCTTATTTCCTAATAAGGGTTCGACTTGTTTTCATTTAAATATCCAGCAAACAACACTCCATCAAACTCCCTTGTTTCCCAAAGCCATTTAATTTTAAACACCAAGACTTGAATTTATTTCAAGGCCGACACTACCTAATTTCGATCGGAAATATTACAACTCATTATTTCATACGAAACGAGCTCGTATCAGTTGGTATTAGAGCCAAGTTAATTTAGGTACATAAATTGTAGTTTTCGAAAAAAAATCAAAAAAAAAATCGAAAAGAAAAAAAATTGAAAAAAAATATATATTGCATACGGTCTAGGTGCAGACGAAAAGACGTGAAAGATCCATAAAAAAAAGAGTCTGGAAACACTTCAACAAAAATTTTCCCAAAATCACTTTCTACACTCCTTTATATCCATCTTAGTGAAATTTCACGCTATTTAAAAAAAAATTTATATATACGCCACATCTTCAAACCTTTCTTTTTCTTTCGAGCCTACCTAAACCATATCATATTCCTTTGTTTAGGCCCTTGAAGCCGACCCACAAGTGAGATAAGTCTAAGGTAGCTTTTTAGAATATCGAGAGTCAGATTTGAGAGGTAAAAGGCAAGAGAGTACATCAAGATAAAAGCTGAAAATAGAGTGAAACACGAGAGGAGTGAATTCTTTTCTTGTGAGTGAATTGTGAGGTTTTTTGTGGTGAGGATATTTTCTTAATTTTAATCATCATGTCAAGGAGCCCGGAACGACGAGCAACAAGTGGAGGAGCCTCGAATGCCGCTGGTGGAGGAGTTAATCTTCAACCAAGGAGAAACGTTCCTGGAGGCGGAGTGCCCGATCTACAAGTTCAAGCAATCGTGCGAGAAATTTCTCGTTTGTTCCAACCTCAATTCGATTCCCTTCATGAACGAATGGAACAAATGGAGGAACGAAGCCAACGTGCGAACACCCCTCTTATTCCGAGAGGAGAGCGAGAACGTCTATGGCAACATGCAAATGATCTATATGAAGCAAGTGACGTTGAAAGTGATCGAGCTTCGCGACAAAGTGCAAGGCGACAAGGCCAACGAGAACGGGGACCAAGAGATCGAGAGAGGACCGATGATGATTTAAAAAACATTAAAATGGTGATTCCTGCTTTTCAAGGAAGGTCAGATCTCGAGGCCTATCTTGAATGGGAGAAGAAGGTGGAGTTAGTTTTCGAGTGCCACAATTACTCGGAAAGCAAGAAGGTAAAGTTAGCTGCTATAGAATTCTCCGAATACGCCATAATATGGTGGGATCAACTCACGATGAGCCGAAGACACAATGGCAAACGTCCCGTGTCTACATGGGCGGAAATGAAAGCCATAATGAGAAAGCGATTCATTCCTGCTTACTATCATCGGGAGTTGTATCAAAAGCTCCAAAGCTTAACTCAAGGCCAACGAAGCGTGGAGGATTACTACAAGGAAATGGAAGTGGCCATGATCCGTGCCGATGTGGAGGAAGATCGAGAAGCCACCATGGCTCGATTTCTCACTGGCCTTAACCGAGATATTGCAAATATTGTGGAGCTACACCATTATGTCGAGGTCATTGATATGGTCCATATGGCCATAAAGGTTGAAAAACAATTAAAGAGAAAAGGTACGTTCTGTTCTTTCCCTAATACTTCTTCTACGACTAAGTGGGGGCAAGGGTCCAACAAACGAGACTTGCCGAGTCGAAATAAAGAAGTAAGTAGAGCTACCAAATTCAACAAACCGATTGCCGAATCGAGTAAAGGAAAGATGGATGCCCAACCAAATAGATCCCGAGACATCAAATGCTTCAAATGTCTTGGAAGGGGCCACATCGCAAGCCAATGCCCGAACCGAAATGCGATGTTTGTTCGAGATGATGGAGAAATTGAATCCGAAAGTGAACAAGAGAACGAGGCTGTTGAACAACTCGAAGAAGAGGAAGACATCGAACAAGTCGAGAATGGAGAAATCTTGGTTGTGAAAAGAAGTCTCACTTTGCAAGGTGCCGAAAATGATCAACAACGCGAAAACATCTTTCATACGCGATGTCAAGTGCAAGGTAAGATTTGTTGCGTGATAATCGATGGGGGAAGTTGTACAAATGTGGCTAGTACGTTGATGGTGGAGAAACTCGGATTGGCCACCACCAAACATCCCCATCCGTATAAACTCCAATGGCTTAACGATGGTGGAGAATTGAAGGTAACAAAACAAGTGCTCATTTCATTCACAATTGGAAAATATCAAGATGAAGTGATGTGCGACGTTGTACCGATGCATGCGGGGCATCATCTTTTGGGACGTCCGTGGCAATTCGACAAGCGAGCAATTCATGATGGTTACACAAATCGATTCTCCTTCAAACATATGGGACGAATGGTGACTCTAGCTCGTTATCACCGAAACAAGTGTACGAAGATCAACTCAAAATGAGGAGTTCGATTGAAAAATCAAAAGAAATTGAGAGAGAGCAAAAAAATGAAAAGAATAAAGAAAAGAGTGAAGAAAAGAAGAAAAACAAAAAAATGAATGATAAAAAAGAGAGAGTGATTCAAAAGAAAAAGAAATGAGTGATGAGATTGAAAAAAAGAATTTGTTTGTAAAAGAGAGTGATGCGATCCCGGTCGCATCATGTTACGACACAACTCGATGCTACCGAGATTGGCCCAAACTCGAGGGGCCCAAGTGCAAAATGAAGTTTTTAATTTCAGTTTGTCAATTTGGCAGCTGGAAAATAAGGACTTTGATTCATTAATTTTTAGTTATTTTAGTTTGTGTTTTTAATTATGTCATAGTTTGCACATCATTAATATGTGTTCTGCATTTAATAAAGTCATGCATTATGTAACTTTCATGTTAGTTAAGTTTGCATCATTAAATTAAGTCAAGTTAGATTAATTATGTAACTTTCATGTTAGTTAAATTTGCATTTCAAAACCATGCATTTAAGCATCTTAGTTTAATAAATGAGTTTCTGGACATTTATTCAACTCATCTTAGTTTTAATTAATAAGTGTTTTTGTTGAACTTTATTTAATAAGTGTTGTTCTTAATTAATCTAGTTCCTAGGATTATTTATTGATGCATGAGTTAAGTTCATTTAATTATGCTTCTTTAATTAAACTAATTGCTGGAATAATTATTGCATATATGTTTTAGTTCATTTATTTAAGTAAGTTTAATGTTTGTTGTGATTAATAAGTGTTTTCATTTGTTTAATAAACTCATTTTAATGTGTTTATTGCAGGTGACTTTTTAGCTTATAGTGGTTACAATTCAAGGCTGTTACACATTTAATTAAGTGGTTGTTCAAGTTCTTTTGAGTTACAATTAAAGGGGCTGTTATAAAGGGAGCTTAAAATCATTAAAGGAGTTTTTAAAGAGCATTTTATGCCCTTTAAAATTCAGCAGCAACTCTTCCACTTCCAGCCGTTTTTGGAGCTTTCAAGAGAAATTAATCAAGCCTTTGAATGTCATTAAGGAGCTGGTTAAGAGATGGTGTCTATTCAATTAGCCAAGAACAACTCAAGAGTCATTTTCTAAGCCATTAAAGACATTCAAATCAGCTGAATTAAAGTGATTTTATGGAAGGAGTTATTTGGTTCAAAGAATAAGAAAAGACATCAGTTTTTATGGCACATTAAGTGGATGTTTTTGACCATTCGGTTACCTTGTTTTAGCATTATAAATAGATGTAATCAGCCATAGAGAGAAGAACTTTTTGCTGAATATAGATGAAATATTTGAATTGTGAGCTATCCAATTCTCTTTGTTCTTTCGGAATTGATTTGACTTATCAAGCATAGCTTGTGGCGTCCATCTTTTCTTTGTTGCTGAACTTATCACCTTTGGTGTGGCGTTCAATATACCTTTGGTTCCTGTCATAGTTGATAGTGGGTCAAGGTTCCTTTCCTATTTCTTTTAACCGAAAACACCTAAAGACCATTTTGAGATTCGGGTCAACAATTCGTTATTGTTGGTTCATTTTCGGTCTTAGCTAATTAATTTGTTATTGTTTCCTCTTTATTTTGTTTATTACCTTTGTTTGAAGCCATTATCTCTATTTTGTTTCATTTTAAAATCGAAACGAATCCATCCTTACTCAATTCACGATTGGGCAACACATACGACTCAAAACATCACGAGACGAGTTCGTATCAGAGAGGGAAGTTCAAAAATCGATGCTATTGAAACAACCATTGTTGGTTCTTTTGTACAAGGAGAGCTTGCTTGGCACTAACGAATTTGATGACAAATTGCCTTCTTCTGTTTTGTCTGTGTTGCAGGAATTTCAAGACGTATTCCCGAAAGAAATCCCGAGTGGGTTACCACCTATTCGTGGAATTGAACACCAAATCGATCTTGTGCCGGGAGCCGTAATTCCAAATCGACCTGTGATACGAGCACGCCCCGCGAACTTCATCGAACAAGTCTGTCAAGCAGAGCATTGACATGTTGGCAAGCCGATCCCAGCTCGTTTCCAACTCCACGAGCTTCGTCTAGCTCAAATCCAGCTTATTCAAGCTTGATCCAACTTGCCTGAGCTAAACCGAGCTCACTCCCAGCTCATATTTAGCTCACGAGCTAAACCTTAGCTCAACTTCAGCTTAGGAGTTTAGCCTCAGCTCAACTTTAGCTCACGAGCTAAAGCTTAGCTCATTTTAGTTTTAACTCGGTTTTGTCTTTAATACATTAAATAAAAATTTGCACATATTCATTTAAGCATTAAACTTGTCTTATATTAATATTTGTTATTAATATATCATTGTCATTATATAAATTGATTATGTTCACATAGCCGAATTAATGCATGACATTAATGTGTTCACATCATGCCGAATTTATGAGTGTTCATGAGATGTCTTAATGACTTGTTTATTTCATGTAGGTACATTCCTTTGGATGGTACAATGTATGAATGAAGAAACATCTCTTTTGGGCATTCCACACTCATGAATGAAGAAGTATTAAATGCTGGTGCATGTACGGCTAGATGCAATGTTTCTACAAATTCATGCATGTGTCGAATGCATGTATGGACATTAAAGGCTAGTCCATGAATGGATCAAATGCATGGGATGATAGAATGCATGAATGGCTTAAGTGCATGTATGGTGGCTGTCTCTTAACTTTCCAAAGCACTTATTCGGCCAAGAAGTAGCTGCTAACTAATTCTATGTTGACCATAGAGCTCCTTGAACATGTTCACACTTTGAATTGACCTATAGGCTACTACACATGCATGGATGGGTTCAAGAACGTCCAAGGGAAGGAATTAACTCAATAATTCAACACATTGATTGAATTAAGTGCATGCACAAAGGGGAGAACGAATTTACTAGGTTTATGCTACCATTTATGAACTTACATGCCATTAAAGTGTTTAATTATGAAGATACATGGTCCATACAAGTGCATGAACGTCCCAAGGAGATGAATGCAACCTTTTGGTGCACATACAAGTCACTTGAAGCCTTTCTTTATGACTAAGCATTCATGCACAAACTAAGGGGGAAGAAAGTGTCCATTCAGCTAGTGCATGAATCTGCCGAATTTATGAACTATTTTAATACATTAGTGTAAACGTTTTTATTATTGTGTGAACACCTAGATGCCGAATTTGAATGGTCATCTATGTGCCTATAAATATTTGTTTTCTTTCATTTGTAAAGGACTTTTGACTTTTGACTTTTGATCATTTGAATGAACTTTGTTCAAAGAGTGAGTTTTCTCCTCTCTAAATTCGTACGAGTTTCGATCTGACTTATCTAGCGTGCTAGTGGCGTCTATCGTTCTCTTTTGAACTTATCACCTTGCTTTGGTGTGGCGTTCAACCTTCTACAATTCTGCAATCCCACCTTAAACCGAATAGAAATCGGGGTGACACTTTTAGTGTTGAATCGTTTCTGGTGTTTAAGCTCATTTATCCATTCCACCGACTATCCTAGATTTTACCCAACTATAATATCTTTTTACAAAACCGAGCCTTCATTTATCAACTTCCATTTTTCTTATTTTTATCCTTAAATCGAGCTACTACCCTTATAAATTTACCATCACCATAGCCAACCTTTAAAACCATTTGAAAGCTTCCGCATCTTTAGCCTTATTTCATCCTATTTCCGTTAACTCAACTATTCCTTGTCGACGATCGGGCAATCAAGTGAATCGACTCAATTAATCTGGGTCGGATCACATCAACCTGCTTATCGGAGCAATCCTGAAGGGACGAAAGAATTACAAAAGCAAGTAAATGAACTCCTTGAAAAGGGCTATGTGCGTGAAAGCCTTAGTCATGCGCCGTGCCTGTTTTACTAGTTCCGAAGAAGGATGGAACGTGGAGGATGTGCGTGGACTGCCGTGCTATAAACAAAATAACTATCAAGTATCATCATCCTATACCATTATTGGATGATATGCTTGACGAGTTAAGTGGCGTGAGTTTATTTTCAAAAATCGACCTTAAGAGCGGTTATCACCAAATACGGATGCGTGAGGGAGATGAGTGGAAGACTGCGTTCAAAACGAAGCATGGGCTTTACGAATGGCTCGTTATGCCATTTGGCTTAACGAACGCCCCAAGCACATTCATGAGGCTTATGAATCACGTTTTAAGACCTTTTATTGGTAGATTTTGCGTAGTATACTTCGACGATATATTGATCTATAGTAAAAATTTGGATGAACATATTTTACATTTAAAATCTGTTTTGGAAGTATTGAGAAAAGAAACCTTGTATGCTAATTTGAAGAAATGTGATTTCTGCACTAACAAGGTTGTGTTTTTAGGTTTTTTTGTTAGCTCGGAGGGTCTTGAAGTCGATCAAGAGAAGATCAAGGCGATCCAAGAATGGCCCCGTCCGACGAATGTCTCCCAAGTTCAAAGTTTCCATGGACTAGCAAGTTTTTACCGTCGATTCGTGCCAAATTTCAGCACCTTAGCCGCACCTTTAACCGGGGTTATTCGTAAGAATTCCAACTTCATTTGGGGAGAGGAACAAGAAAAATCCTTTTTGAAAATTAAAGATTGTCTAACTCATGCACCGTTATTAGCTTTGCCTAACTTTGATAAAACTTTTGAGTTAGAATGTGATGCATCAAGTTTAGGCATTGGAGCTGTGTTGATGCAAGATGGCCGTCCTATTGCCTATTTTAGCGAGAAACTGAATGGTGCTGTCTTAAACTATCCAACATATGACAAGGAGCTCTATTCGTTGATCCGAGCCTTAGAAACGTGGCAACACTATCTTTGGCCCAAGGAATTCGTCATACACACCGATCATGAGTCCTTGAAGTATTTAAAGGGGCAACACAAGTTGAATAAGCGGCACGCTAAGTGGGTAGAATTTCTCGAATCTTTTCCCTACGTTATTAAATATAAGAAAGGTAAGGAAAACGTAGTGGCTGATGCACTATCTCGAAGGTATGCGTTGCTAAATATTTTGGATGCTAAGTTAATAGGGTTTGTATTTCTTAAAGATTTATATGTCAACGATGCTGACTTTGGTGAATTCTTTAGATTATGTGCAAGGGGAGCCTACGAGAAGTACTATCGACATGATGGGTACTTATTCTAAGAAGGAAAGCTTTGTAACCCCAAGGTTCCGTACGAGAAGTGTTGATCGAAGAAGCCCATAGCGGAGGATTAATGGGGCACTTTGGTGTTGCTAAGACATTAGCTACATTGCACGAACATTTCTTTTGGCCCAAGATGCAACGAGATGTCGAATGATTTTGTAATAGATGCATTGCGTACAAACAGGCTAAGTCACGAATTAAGCCCCACGGTTTGTATAAACCATTACCTATTCCCGAAACCCCTTGGTCTGATATCTCCATGGATTTCGTGCTAGGTTTACCTAGGAGTAAGAATGGCCGAGATTCAATATTTGTGGTTGTAGATAGGTTCTAAAAAATGGCCCATTTTATAGCATGTCATAAAACTGATGATGCCGTTAATATTGCTAACTTATTCTTCAAAGAGGTGGTCAGGTTGCATGGCATGCCTAGAACGATCGTGTCCGACCGACACGCAAAATTCCTTAGCCATTTTTGGAGGACACTATGGGGGCGTCTTGGAACGAAGTTACTATTTTCAACCACTTGCCATCCGCAAACGGACGGCCAAACCGAAGTGGTCAACCGGATTCTGTCTACATTGCTTCGAGCTATTATTCGGAAGAATGTGAAGGCTTGGGAAGAATGCTTACCACATGTGGAGTTTGCGTATAGTCGAGCTGTTCATTCAGCTACCAATTTTTCTCCTTTTGAAATTGTCTATGGTTTCAATCCATTAACTCCACTTGATTTATTACCATTGCCTTCTAATCAACTTGTTCACGTAGATGGGAAGCGCAAAGCTGATTTCGTCAAGCAATTGCACCAACGAGTTTGAGACAATATTGAGGCCAAGACCAAGAACTATGAGCAACATGCTAACAAAGGTCGTAAGCGAGTTGTGTTCGAATCGGGAGATTGGGTTTGGTTGCATATGCGCAAGGAGAGATTTCCTATGCAAAGGCGATCCAAACTTCTTCCGAGAGGGGATGGACCGTTTCAAGTCCTTGAGCGAATTAACGATAACTTCTATAAATTGGACTTGCCTGGTGAATATAATGTTAGCGCGACTTTTAACGTTTCTGATTTGTTTCTGTTTGATGCAGATTCCGATTTGAGGGCAAATCATTCTGAAGAGGAGGGGAATGATGTGAGCTTGCCTACGAACCAAATGGAGAACGAACAAGAAGCCATTAAACTGCCCATTGGTCCAATAACGCGAGCTAGAGCTAAACGATTCAAAGATGCTATTTTAGCAATAGTGGAACGGGTTGAGGAAAATGATAGCAAGGAGTTTAAAAACGAGCTGAACATATTCAACTTCTTTGAAGCTGAATTTTGTTCTAGCTAATTAATTTGATGCTGGAATTTAGACCATTTAAATAAACATTTAAATAAGTTTCATTACAGCTTTTAAATATGTCTTAATTAATTTAAGTGTTTAATATGTCTTGATTTAATTAAATTAAAGATGTCTTGATGTCATTTAGTTTGTCTAAATTATTACATGTTTTAAATTTGTCTAGCCGAATTTATGTGTTATGATTTGTTAATATTTAAGTTGTCTCAATGTTATTTAGGATGTTCACATTATATTTTAATTTAGTTCAGATGAATTTGCTTGAAATTAATTAAGTTCATGTTTATTTTTAGGTGCAGCCGAATTTGGAGATGAATTGGGCAGATTCATGCATGGAGATTCAATGAATTTGAAGATGCATGTGCAGCTGAACTAATGCATTAAAAGCTGATTAATTTTGGTGTTCTTCAAGGCAACTATTCGGCCAAGAGTGATCAAGCTTTTCATCCTTTCAAGCTTGGCCGATTCTCTTCCCAAGGGCGTATAAAAGCTGTTCACACTATGTCTATTCGGTTCAGCCATGTTCACACTTCAAGGCTCTTCAAAACCGTCCATTCACACTTCTAAATGGCTGTTCAAGTTGCCAATTAATGCTGGTAATTTTTCATCAATAGTTGCTTCATGAATGACCTCATTAAACTCCATTGGCCGAATGTAGCTGCTGCCATTTTTCCAAGTTCATTGAAAGCTCTTCCTTGGTCTCTATTCAGCCGAACCTTGATGCAAGCATATACATGAATTTAAGCTGAATTTTTGTTCAATTTTTGCTTAGAAATTAAGTCTAGAATATGTCCATTCGGCTACTAGACATTAGACTATAAATAGTTGCTCAAAGGACTTTTGACAAATTTCTGAATGAAATATCATTTTAGTGAGGCAATTCACTCTCTTTATTCTCCAAAGCTCAAATTAACTTATCTTCAACAAGTGGCATCAATCTGACTTTGTTTCGAACTTATCACCATTGGTGTGGCGTTCTTCATACCGTAGGTTCCTATTTTGCTAAATAGAGGGTCTCGGTTTTATCCCAAATCCTTTCTTTCTTTGAAACCTTCAGCCCCGAGTCCTTATTTCCTAATAAGGGTTCGACTTGTTTTCATTGAAATATCCAGCAAACAACACTCCATCAAACTCCCTTGTTTCCCAAAGCCATTTAATTTTAAACACCAAGACTTGAATTTATTTCAAGGCCGACACTACCTAATTTCGATCAGGAAATATTACGACTCGTTATTTCATACGAAACAAGCTCATATCATTGAGCTCGTTATTAGCTCTTTAGCTCTTTTAATTTAATTTTCCGGAATAAATTAATTAGTTGAGTTAGTTATTTTAGCTCAAATAATTACTAAGTGTTTAATTAAGAAATCTGGACATTTTAATTATGTTTGTTTATTGCATGTTTAATTTGTTTTAATTATTACCTAACATAAATGTGTTTGCCTTATTACAATTATTTAATGTGTCTTATTGCTGATTTATTATGCCTAAGCTGTTATTTAATGTTCAGCCAAATTTAATTAACTTGTCTAGGATGCTGAATTAAATGTGTCTTAGTTGCCGAATTTATTGATGTTTTTCATTAGTTTCAGCCGAATTTATGAGCATATTTATTGATCAAATTGCTGCCAATTTAATTTGTCTTAAGATGCTGATTTTTAATGAGCAGATATTAATGACCGAATTTAATTATTTGGCTACAGGTTTAATGGCTTGGACGACAATTTAAGGAAGTGGATGTTGGCTGAATTTAATGTACAGCAAGACATGCATTAATTGGAAAAGATAAGTTTAGTCGAATTTGGCTACCAAGAATGAGTACCGATCGATCTTTTTGAGTAATAAAGATGGCTGGAAATTCACAAGAAGAATAAACAAGTTAGATCAAAAGAATCGGCATAAACAGAATTTAAAAGAAAAGAATGAACAGCAAGAAAGTAAATTGAAGTCCTAAAGATCCTTGAAATCCCGAAAGATTTCACAAATCTCTTCAAACGGCTCTAATCTCCCCTCCAACGAATATCGGTGGCAAGAAGAAGGTTGAAGATGGCTCCCACAATCCAAAGATTGTTAAAACAACTTCTAAAGAAAACTCAAGAGAGAATTCTTGGAGAAAACCCCAAAGAAAATTCTGCACTCAACAAATCTAAAATTTGATAGAAAAATAATAATAAGATGTGTTTACAAAGGGTGGCTGGCCAATGCTTATATAGGCCTCCAACAAATCCTAATCTCACAAGTAACTAATGAAAATTAAACCTAATTAATAAAATAACAAGGTAAATTCGGCCATGCACTTATATGGGCTGTTTTGGGCCGAATTTTACATGTAATGCTCCAAAAGATTAAAAAAATTAATTTAAACAAGTAAGATGTTTACAAATTGGGCCCTTTGACATTTTGGCCTGATTTTCAACTAAGTATGAAGAAATTTCTTGATTGGGCTAAATTTTGGTTATTGGGCCTCACCTTCAAGAATTTGGGCTCGTGATCCATCTCCTACCAAAATTGGGTCGTTGACGCTCGTAATGGAGATCCAATGCGTTTTGGCTGCAAGATTTGGTTTATTGGACCAAGATTTCCAAGATTTGAAATCTTGATTTTCTTGATTCTTGAAATCTCTTCGAACAGCAAAATTGGGCCAAGATTTGGTTTCTTGATTTTCTTGAAAACAAGAAAGCGAATCTTGATTTTCTTGTTCTCTCGTGTATGCATCTAAGGCCTTGCTAACAAGCTCTTGAATGGTCCCATTTAGTTTGGACCGCATTTGTCGGGCCTTTGATCTTGTTATTGGGCCTTGTGGCAATTTGAGCCCATCACGTTCTTGAACTTGGATTGGGCCTTTATGACTCATATCATTCCCCCCTTCCTCAAAAAGATTCGTCCTCGAATCTGAAAAATCAAATGCGGACAAGTCAGCCACATTAAAAGTAGAACTTACATTGTACTCACCAGGTAGATCAATTTTATAGGCATTACCGTTGATCCGCTCGAGTACTTGGAAAGGCCCATCGCCCCTTGGGTCCAACTTAGTCTTCCTTTTTGTAGGAAATCGTTCTTTCCTCAAATGGACCCAAACCCAATCTCCGGGTTCTAGTACAACCCGTTTGCGCCCCTTGTTTGCTTTGTTGGTGTTGGCATCATTTGTTTTGGCTATTCACTGTCTAGCCTTCTCATGTAAGGATTTCACCAACTCAGCTTTCTGTTCGCCATCTAAATTCATAACGTGTTCAAGAGGTAATGGCGCAAGATCAAGTACTGTTAGTGGGTTAAAACCATAAACATGTTCAAATGGGGAATAACCAGTTGTAGAATGAATAGATCTATTATATGCAAATTCAACGAATGGTAGGCATTCTTCCCAATTTCTAATGTTCTTTCCCACAACAGCTCGTAATAGAGTCCCTAAGATTCGATTAACTACTTCAGTTTGACCATTAGTTTGGGGGTGACATGTAGTAGAATAAAGCAATTTAGTACCAAGCTTACCCCACAATACCTTCCAAAAGTGGCTAAGGAATTTGACATCTCTATCAGAAACAATTGTTTTAGGGATGCCATGAAGTCTTACCACTTCTTTAAAGAATAAGTCTGCCACATGTGTAGCATCATCTATTTTGTGACAAGGAATAAAATGTGACATCTTTGAAAACCTGTCAACAACAACAAATATACTATCTCTTCCTTTTTTTGTTCGAGGCAAACCTAAAATAAAATCCATGGATAAATCTACCCAAGGTGAAGTAGGAATCGGTAGAGGAGTGTAAAGGCCATGAGGCATTACCTTAGATTTTGCTTGTTTGCATGTAATGCACTTGGAACATACCTTTTCCACATCCTTCTTCATATGTGGCCAATGGAAAGTTCTTTTGTGTTTAACCTTCATTGTGTCACTAATTTGTTTTATTGTTTTGTAGGTGATGATGTTAGGTGGTACCCTTCTAAAGAGGGATGGCATGCAAATGACCTTCTTTCTTGCCGAGCCATTTGTGGTTCTCAGAATTTTGAAAATAATTCTTTTCGGATCATGAACAAAGGGGGTCATGATCTTGAAAACTTTTTCTCGAACAAGTGGCCCGATTTGAGGACAAATCGTTTTCAAGAGGGAGGGTATGATGCGATCCCGGTCGCATCATGTTACGACACAACTCGACGCTACCGAGATTGGTCCAAACTCGAGGGGCCCAAGTGCAAAATGAAGTTTTTAATTTTAGTTTGTCAATTTGGCTGCTGAAAAATAAGGACTATGATTCATTAATTTCTAGTTATTTTAGTTTGTGTTTTTAATTATGTCATAGTTTGCACATCATTAATATGTGTTCTGCATTTAATAAAGTCATGCATTATGTAACTTTCATGTTAGTTAAGTTTGCATCATTAAATTAAGTCAAGTTAGTTTAATTATGTAACTTTCATGTTAGTTAAATTTGCATTTCAAAACCATGCATTTAAGCATCTTAGTTTAATAAATGAGTTGCTGGACATTTATTCAACTCATCTTAGTTTTAATTAATAAGTGTTTTTTGCTGAACTTTATTTAATAAGTGTTGTTCTTAATTGATCTAGTTCCTAGGATTATTTATTGATGCATAAATTAAGTTTTTTTAAATTATGCTTCTTTAATTAAACTAGTTGCTGGAATAATTATTGTATATATGTTTTAGTTCATTTATTTAAGTAAGTTTAATGTTTGTTATGATTAATAAGTGTTTTCATTTGTTTAATAAACTCATTTTAATGTGTTTATTGCAGGTGACTTTTTAGCTTATAGTGGTTACAATTCAAGGCTGTTACACATTTAATTAAGTGGCTGTTCAAGTTCTTTTGAGTTTCAATTAAAGGGGCTGTTAAAAAAGGAGCTTAAAGATCATTAAAAGGAGTTTTTAAAGAGCATTTTATGCCCTTTAAAATTCAGCAGCAACTCTTCCACTTCCAGCCGTTTTTGGAGCTTTCAAGAGAAATTATTCAAGCCTTTGAATGTCATTAAGGAGCTGGTTAAGAGATGGTGTCTATTCAACTGGCCAAGGACAACTCAAGAGTCATTTTCTAAGCCATTAAAGACATTCAAATCAGCTGAATTAAACTGATTTTATGGAAGGAGTTATTTGGTTCAAAGAATAAGAAAAGACATCAGTTTTTATGGCACATTAAGTGGATGTTTTTGACCATTCGGTTACCTTGTTTTAGCATTATAAATAGATGTAATCAGCCATAGAGAGGAGAACTTTTTGCTGAATATAGATGAAATATTTGAATTGTGAGCTATCCAATTCTCTTTGTTCTTACGGAATTGATTTGACTTATCAAGCATAGCTTGTGGCGTCCATCTTTTCTTTGTTGCTGAACTTATCACCTTTGGTGTGGCGTTCAATATACCTTTGGTTCCTATCATAGTTGATAGTGGGTCAAGGTTCCTTTCCTGTTTCCTTTAACCGAAAAACACCTAAAGACTATTTTGAGATTCGGGTCAACAATTCGTTATTGTTGGTTCATTTTCGGTCTTAGCCAATTAATTTGTTATTGTTTTCTCTTTATTTTGTTTATTACCTTTGTTTGAAGCCACTATCTCTATTTTGTTTCATTTTAAAACCGAAACGAATCCATCCTTACTCAATTCACGATTGGGCAACACATACGACTCAAAACATCACGAGACGAGTTCGTATCATTAGGCCCTTTGACATTTTGGCCTGATTTTTAACTAAGTATGAAGGAATTTTTTGATTGGGCTGGAATTTGGTTATTGGGCCTCGCCTTCAAGAATTTGGGCTCGTGATCCATCTCCTTCCGAAATTGGGTCGTTGATGCTCGTAACAGAGATCCAATGCGTGTTGGCTGCAAGATTTGGTTTCTTGGACCAAGATTTCCAAGATTTGAAATCTTGATTTTCTTGATTCTTGAAATCTCTTCGAACAGCATAATTGGGCCAAGGTTCGGTTTCTTGATTTTCTTGTTCTCTCGTGTATGCATCTAAGGCCTTGCTAACAAACTCTTGAATGGTCCCATTTAGTTTGGACCGCATTTGCCGGGCCTTTGATCTCGTTATTGGGCCTTGTGGCAATTTGAGCCCGTCACTTTCTTGAACTTGGGTTGGGCCTTTATGACTCGTATCATTGATCTTGGTCCGTGCGCAACCCTTTATCAAAAATAATGAAAAGGGGAAGGACAAGCTGAAAGAAAAGATGGAAAGGGCTTTAAGTGTGGCGCGAAATGGGTAGGAATAGTTGAAAATGGGAATTTTCTTGATCGGGGAATACAAGAATGAATACAAATTTTCAACTCAATTTTTTTTCTTTTTTTTTGAACTTACTTCGGTTCTTCACATACTAATTCAGGATTGTCTTCAAAAGTCTGTACTTCTCATTTTAACGGCTCTGATACCAAATGATACGATCTGACCTTGTGATTGATTTTGAGTCGTATTTGCGTTGCCCGATCGTCGACAAGAAAGTATCGTTCCAATTAGCAAGTTGTTTATAGTTGGGTAAGTATGGGAAATATCAATGTAAGTTAGGTTTAAAATTGGCTAAGTGTTGAAAATAGGTTCGACTAACAAGGAATTAAAAGGAATTAAAAGAAAGTTGATAGTTTTTAGATGGAATGGAAAGAAATGGTTCTCAAGCGGCAAGAGTGAACCAACATTAAGAAATGCTGATCCAGGACTTATATGGCTTAAGTGGTTTTGGATAGATGAGTTAAAACCTCGACCCACTATCTAGGGAGATAGTGATACGACCATGCCCCGGGCACACTTTTGGATCAGCTCCCTAAGCATTGTTTGCAAATCCATACGAGCTGAATTAGTTCAATTTCATTTCGTTAAGCTCCATTTAGCTCGTTTCCAGCTCACTCGAGCTCAAGTCAACTCACTCAAGCTCAATTCAGCTCAATCTTAACCCAATGAGCTTATTTTTAGCTTTCTTTAGCTTGCATTTATTTTGCTGAAATAAACCATTTAATTTGTCATTAGTTAAATTAGTTGTTTATCTTAAGTTAGTTAATTTGTTAAAATCTGGACAAATAATTAATTAAGTGTTTTAATTATATCTAAATTAAATACTTAATTAATTATGATGTTTTAAATATGTCTAAAATTGTTAATATGTATGGCCAAATTTAATGTGCAAATTATTGAGTTCATATGCTGCTAATTTAATGTGTTTGAAATGCATTTAACTTGCTGATTTAATTTGCTGCAGGTTCATTAATGGATTGGTGCAATGTATGGGAGTGTGCATGCACAATTGAGGTTCAATGGATGGCATTTAAAGGAGCACATGCATTTGGGACGTTCATGTATTTGAAGATTCATGGATCATATTTATGGGGGAAAATACATGGGACGTTTCATGCATGATTCATGCATTTTCAAGATGACCATTCAAGTATTTTAGGCACATTAATGCCTCATTCAGCCAAGGGAGATGTAGGATCATTAAAGAGCTGCACATTCATGGAATTATGGAGATTCTTCAAGGCTAAGGATGCATGAATGCATCAAGTGAAGCATCATGATGGTTCGGCCAATTCATGTACCATCTTCAAGCATGAACTGGATTTTAATGCTATTTGTGTGAACATGTTAAATACCTGTGTGAACAGAATTTAAGTTAGTGTGAACAACATAGATGCCGAATATCAATAGGCATTTTAGGCTTATAACTAGCTTACTTGTTTATTGTAAAAGGTTACAGAATTTGATCAATTAAACTTAATAGAACTTTTGTTCTTGTGAGGTTACCTCCTCTCTTCTTTCGTTCGAGTCTCGAAGCGACTTATCTAGCTTGTTAGTGGTGTCAATCCGAACTCCATTGAACTTATCACCGAATCGGTGTGGCGTTCAACCATCTTCCTATACCTTTGGTTCTTACCTCCGTATAGGTAACGGGTCAAGGTCCGCTTCTATCCTTCATCAAAATTCACCTTAAGCAATATAGGACTCGGGGCAATACTTTTTAGTATTGAATCATTCTTAAAGTTTGAGTTCTTTATCCATTTCCATTTATTTATCATCTTTGTAACTTAATTCTTTGTTAAACCGAACCTATCTTTCATCAAACCAAAACCCATCCTTTGAACCCATTTTGCCTACCTTCCACTTATAAAACATTCAAACTCCATCTATCTACAAATTTGAACGAGCTTCTCGTCGATGATCGGGCATCTTAAGTGAACCCGACTCAATTAATCAGGCCGGATCACATCATTTGGTATCAGAGCTACTAAAACGAGGAGTGTTGACATTCGTATCAAGCTCGGAGTAGGTTCATAACGTAAAAAAGTCAAAAAAATAAAAAAATTGAGTTGGAATTTAATTTTTTTTCTCTTCCTTGTATTTTGTTTACTATTGTATTGGATTTAAAAAAAGAGAAGAAATTCAGAAAAAAATTAAAAAAAATCAAAAAAAGAAGTGACAAAAAATTGAGTTAAAAAAAAAGAAAGAAAAAAAGTGAAAAGTCTTGCGAGTTTTTATCATTATCACTTATTACTCCGATCATCAAGTTTCCCTTTCTACCATTATTTACCCATCCCAACGCCACACTTTAAACCAATTTTCTTCTTTATTCAGCCTACCCTACACCCGACATTATCCCTTGTAACCCATTTTGAAATCGACCCTCAAGCAGCAAATTAAGTCTATCGAGACGAATTACGAATTTGTGAGACGAGGTCGAGTGGTAAAAGGCAAGAGAGCGTGAGTTCATTCGAAAAAAAGTCTAAAAGAGAGTTCAAACACGAGAGTGAGTGAATTTTTCTTTTTGAGCGAACTTGAGAGATTTGTGGTGAGAATTATTTTTCTTTCTAATTTAACTTCTGTTTTCTAATATTTTGTTGAAGCATGTCTGAAGAATTTTTTGAATTTGAATTCCAAATGTGGAGACAAGAAATGCAAAGCATAATGCGATCTGAATTTCGACAATTCGACAAAGATAAAGAAGATTTGACATCTACTATCGTTGACATCAAGATTAGTGCAATCCTTCAAAGATTGGAAAATGAACCACAATGTGAAGATATGTTTCACACGCGTTGCCGTGTCCACGATAAAGTTTGTTGCCTCATTATTGATGGTGGAAGTAGGTCAAACATGGCTAGTATTCAAACGGTAAAAAAACTTGGCTTGGCCACTACCAAGCATCCACGACCCTATCAACTGCAAGGACTTGGTGTTGAAGGCAAATTTGAAGTTACTCAACAAGTGCGTGTTGCATTTTCCATCGGAAGATACCAAGACGAAGTCCTTTGTGATGTTGTGCCTATTCAAGTCTGCCATTTGTTGCTAGGAGAACCATGGCAATCGGATCGCAAGGTCATTCACGATGAACGTACCAATAGGTATTCCTTCAAGCATCAAGGAAGGAAAATCACTTTAGCGCCGCTCACACCGAAACAAGTGCAAGAAGACCAATTCAAAATGAAGCAATCCATTGAGCGAGAAAAGGAGAAAGAGATTGAAAAAGAAATTGAGATTGAAAAAGGATGTGAAAAAGAGAAAGAAATCGAAAAAGAAATTGAGATTGAACAAAAGTGAGGAAAAGAGAAAATTGAAAAAGAAAGAAAAGACAATGAGTTAGAAAAACAAACGAGAGAAAAGGAGGCAAAAGAGCAAGAAAAAGTGAGGAATCTGTTTACTAAACCACATGAGAATTTGTCTTGTTTTGTTTCCTCTTTTCAGGTCTCCGGAAGGCCAAGTGACGATAATTTTCAACTCCAATACCTCTTGAAGGAGAGAAGGTTCATTTTGGCTGAAAAAGGTAATGTTCTCAACGATCCTAGTTCGCCTATGCCAAAAGGTAAGCAAGGTATGAATGTTGAAAATTTTAAAGCACTTCTGCCTTACTCGATTGTTGATGGACACACTGCTGATGATTTGGTCTTTAGAAAGAATCTGAACTTTGACGTGGCTATTTGTCATTCTTTGATTGATGATGATCCATTTGTTTTGTCTAATGATAAGAAGATTCTTGCTTTTGAAAAATATCATTTTGATGGTATTGGTTGTTTATCTTTAACTTGTAATGGAATGCATGTTTTGGATGCTCAAGATGAAAGTCCATATAAAATGTTCATTCTCACTGATCATGTTGAAAAGGAATGGAAATGTATTGATGAATACGCCATTGGCAAGATTTTTGATGAAGAGCGAATAAATCAGCACCAACAAAATCTGGAATTGTGTGATCAAAAGTTGACATATCATCTGCTTGGTTGTGTTGATCATGTGGATTATCTAATTTTTGGTGTGAAATTTCCATGTTTTTGTAAATCTTTTCGAATGAAATTTAAAGGGTTTGCTTGTTTGAATTTGAGTATGTTAACACCTTCGTTGTTTAATTTGTGTAAATTGTTGGAGATAAAAGGACTCTTTTTGCCATTTGGATCGAGTAGTCAAAATCATGTCTTTAATCCTGGAGTTTGCTATTATGAATCATCCATGAAAGAAAGCAAGCATCGTAAAATTTGTTTGAATGAATGTGTAAACAATCTTTGTTTGTATGATACTTTGTCTTTAAGTTTGAAAATGAGCCATGTGAATCTTGTTGGTTTGTTAAGTCAAAATCAAAATTTTGTTTTCGGAGGATGTTCTCAACTGTGGACTAAAAGATCCGAACATGTTTTGAATGATAATGATTTTGAGTTGCTTAGTGCTCTTTCTATGAAGTCGGTCATGAAATTGCCAAATCAAATTGAAATGGCAAGAGAAAATTTTGTCTTTGACCCCGGTGAACACCATTCTATATCATTGCCTAAGGTAATCGAACCATGGAAAGTTGACTTCCAAAACCATAGCTATCAAATGCCTTGTGATTTATGTTTGTTTCCATTGAAGAAAAAGGTAAGAACGATTTCTATTTTCGACCCCGGTATTGGATTATTTGTTCAAACTGTGAATCAAATCTCAAAAAGTTCCTTTGTGTTTAATCTTCATCGTGTCACTAATTCATTTTATTCTTTTAAAGGTGACAATGTGAAGTGGTACCCTCCTAAAGAGGGAGGGCATGCGAATGAGCTTCTTTTGATCCGAGTTATTTGTGGCTTTCAGAATCTTCAACGATTTTTCGCGAGTAAATGGCCCGATTTGGGGACAAATCGCTTTAAAGAGGGAGGGGATGATACGACCATGCCCCGGGCACACTTTTGGATCAGCTCCCTAAGCATTGTTTGCAAATCCATGCGAGCTGAATTAGTTCAATTTCATTTCGTTAAGCTCCGTTTAGCTCATTTCCAGCTCACTCGAGCTCAAGTCAACTCACTCAAGCTCAATTTAGCTCAATCTTAACCCAATGAGCTTATTTTTAGCTTTCTTTAGCTTGCATTTATTTTGCTGAAATAAACTATTTAATTTGTCATTAGTTAAATTAGTTGTTTATCTTAAGTTAGTTAATTTGTTAAAATCTAGACAAATAATTAATTAAGTGTTTTAATTATATCTAAATTAAATACTTAATTAATTATGATGTTTTAAATATGTCTAAAATTGTTAATATGTATGGCCAAATTTAATGTGCAAATTATTGAGTTAATATGCTGCTAATTTAATGTGTTTGAAATGCATTTAACTTGCTGATTTAATTTGCTGCAGGTTCATGAACGGATTGGTGCAATGTATGGGAGTGTGCATGCACAATTGAGGTTCAATGGATGGCATTTAAAGGAGCACATGCATTTGGGACGTTCATGCAAGAGGGAGTTTGATACGGGGTTGCGCGCGGACCAAGATCGAGTTGCCAAGTCACGAGAAACTCCTACGAAAACCCTAAACAATTAGATCTGAAACGAAACAGAAAATTAAAAGATTAGATTTTTGAATTTTCAGATCTGAAATAAATCCCCAAAACAGTAAAGAATCAAATAGAGAATAGAAATAAGTGTTAATAAGGAATCTTGAAACCCTAGAAGAGATTGCGATTCTGCCCAATTGAACACCCAGATAGTTTTTCCCAAATTTCGACAATCTAATTTCACCCAAAAAGAGTATGGAAAAACCCTAGAAATTGGGGATTTTTGGGCTGATTCCTTAAGATAGAAAAAGGCTGAAAACACAATAAGAACAGAAAATAGATTAGATAATGATTCAGCACAAGTAGAAATAAAGAAAGAATTGACAGTAAGAAATTAAAAGATAAGTCCTAAGAAGCCTTGAAATCTCGAAAGATCTCACAACTCCCTTCAAACGGCTCTAATCTCCCCTCCAAAGAATATCAATGGCAAGAAGAAGGTTGAAGATGGCTCCCACAATCACAAGATTGTTAAAACAACTTCTAAAGAAAACTCAAGAGAGAAATCTTGGAGAAAACTCAAAGAAAATTCTGCTCTCAACAAATCTGAAATTTTAATAATAATGATAAGTGTTTAACAAGGTGGACAGCCATGCCTTTAAATAGGCCTTATAACTAGTCCTAATCTAATTAGAAAACTAAAATAAAAAAAAACTCCTAATTATTTTAATATGGAAATTCGGTCAAAGGTCATTTTATTTGGGATTCTTGGACTGAATATTGACATAAAAATTTAAACTAAGTAAATAAATAAATAAATAAATAAAAATAAAAATAAAACTTTACAACTTGGGCCACTTTGACAATTTGGCCTGATTTTCAACTAAGTATGGATGGATTTCTTGATTGGGCTGGGAATTTGCTTATTGGGCCTCGCCTTCAAGAATTTGGGCTTTTGTGACTCGTATCAGAGTTGCTGAAAGTTCATGTATTTGAAGATTCATGGATCATATTTATGGGGGAAAATACATGGGACGTTTCATGCATGATTCATGCATTTTCAAGATGACCATTCAAGTATTTTAGGCACATTAATGCCTCATTCAGCCAAGGGAGATGTAGGATCATTAAAGAGCTACACATTCATGGAATTATGGAGATTCTTCAAGGCTAAGGATGCATGAATGCATCAAGTGAAGCATCATGATGGTTCGGCCAATTCATGTACCATCTTCAAGCATGAACTGGATTTTAATGCTATTTGTGTGAACATGTTAAATACCTGTGTGAACAGAATTTAAGTTAGTGTGAACAACATAGATGCCGAATATCAATAGGCATTTTAGGCTTATAAATAGCTTACTTGTTTATTGTAAAAGGTTACAGAATTTGATCAATTAAACTTAATAGAACTTTTGTTCTTGTGAGGTTACCTCCTCTCTTCTTTCGTTCGAGTCTCGAAGCGACTTATCTAGCTTGCTAGTGGTGTCAATCCGAACTCCATTGAACTTATCACCGAATCGGTGTGGCGTTCAACCATCTTCCTATACCTTTGGTTCTTACCTCCATATAGGTAACGGGTCAAGGTCCGCTTCTATCCTTCATCAAAATTCACCTTAAGCAATATAGGACTCGGGGCAATACTTTTTAGTATTGAATCATTCTTAAAGTTTGAGTTCTTTATCCATTTCCATTTATTTATCATCTTTGTAACTTAATTCTTTGTTAAACCGAACCAATCTTTCATCAAACCAAAACCCATCCTTTGAACCCATTTTGCCTACCTTCCACTTATAAAACATTCAAACTCCATCTATCTACAAATTTGAACGAGCTTCTCATCGACGATCGGGCATCTTAAGTGAACCCGACTCAATTAATCGGGCCGGATCACATCAGATAGGAACCTCAGTATGAAGGTTTGAACGCCACACTATAGTGATAAGTTCAGATTTAAAGAAAGAACTGGTTGACGCCACTAGCTTTGTAGATAAGCCAACAAGTCTTCAAACGAAATTTGAGTGAAGCAAATCTCACAAAATGATATAATTATATTCAATCAAATGTCAAAAGTCCTTTTACAAAGTCTGATTTCACATATTTATAGTGCTAGAATAGAGTAGCCGAATAGTCACAAGTATTCATCTTAATGTGCTAATTAAATGATGAAATAAAGTTTAAGTCTCTTGACATTATTGAAACAAATAACTCCATCATTGAATTCACTTCAATTCAGCTAAATAAATGTCCTTGAATGCTTGAAAGATGACTCTTGCATTGTCCCTTGGCTAACAAAATAGTCACCAACTCCTTAATGGTATTTTGAATGCTTGATTTAATCTTTTAAAAGAGCATAAATAGCTGGTAGATGAAAGGGTTGCCGCCAAATTTTGAAGGGTGTTATAATGCTCTTTAAAACTCCTTAAATGATGTATAAAACCCCCATTTGTAACAACTCCTTCTTTTGTATCCAAAAAACACTTGAAAAGTCACTTCAATTAAGTTGTAACAGCTTTGAAATGTAACGGTTGTAAGCTGAAGAGACACCTGCAATAAACACATTAAAATGAACTTATTAAACATATTTAAACACTAATGAAACATATCAAAAATAAATACTTAACTTAAATAAATGAACTAAACATATGCATCAATTATTCCAGCAACTAGTTAATTAAAGAAGCAAAAATAAATAAACTTAAACTCATGCATCAATAAATAATCCTAGTAACTAGATTAATTAAAAGCAACACTTACTAAAAAAAGTTCAACAAAAACACTTATTAATTAAACTAAGATGAGTTGAATAAATGTCCAACAACTCATTTATTAAACTAAGTTGCTTAAATGCATGTCCAACAACACACAAAGTGCAAGTCTAAAATTAAAAATATGCAAACTTATTAATTTAAATAAAACTATATTGAATTAAAAAGTCCTTAAAAACATTGGCCTAATAATCAATCAGGCCTAAGAGATGTTTCATCTTTGATACGAACTCGTCACATGATGTTTTGAGTCGTATGTGTTGCCCAATCGTGAATTGAGTAAGGATGGATTCGTTTCGGTTTTAAAATAAAACAAAATAGAGATAATGGCTTCAAACAAAGGTAATAAACAAAATAAAGAGGAAACAATAACAAATTAATTGGCTAAGACCGAAAATGAACCAACAATAATGAATTGTTGACCCGAATCTCAAAATGGTCTTTAGGTGTTTTTCGGTTAAAGGAAACAGGAAAGGAACCTTGACCCACTATCAACTATGATAGGAACCAAAGGTATATTGAACGCCACACCAAAGGTGATAAGTTCAGCAACAAAGAAAAGATGGACGCCACAAGCTATGCTTGATAAGTCATATCAATTTCGTAAGAACAAAGAGAATTGGATAGCTCACAATTCAAATATTTCATCTATATTCAGCAAAAAGTTCTTCCTCTCTATGGCTGATTACATCTATTTATAATGCTAAAACAAGGTAACCGAATGGTCAAAAACATCCACTTAATGTGCCATAAAAACTGATGTCTTTTCTTATTCTTTGAACCAAATAACTCCTTCCATAAAATCAGTTTAATTCAGCTGATTTGAATGTCTTTAATGGCTTAGAAAATGACTCTTGAGTTGTCCTTGGCTAGTTGAATAGACACCATCTCTTAACCAGCTCCTTAATGACATTCAAAGGCTTGATTAATTTCTCTTGAAAGCTCCAAAAACGGCTGGAAGTGGAAGAGTTGCTGCTGAATTTTAAAGGGCATAAAATGCTCTTTAAAAACTCCTTTAATGATTTTAAGCTCCCTTTATAACAGCCCCTTTAATTGTAACTCAAAAGAACTTGAACAACCACTTAATTAAATGTGTAACAGCCTTGAATTGTAACCACTAAAAGCTAAAAAGTCACCTGCAATAAACACATTAAAATGAGTTTATTAAACAAATGAAAAACTTATTAATCATAATAAACATTAAACTTACTTAAATAAATGAACTAAAACATATATGCAATAATTATTCCAGCAACTAGTTTAATTAAAGAAGCATAGTTAAATGAACTTAACTCATGCATCAATAAATAATCCTAGGAACTAGATTAATTAAGAACAACACTTATTAAATAAAGTTCAACAAAAACACTTATTAATTAAAACTAAGATGAGTTGAATAAATGTCCAGCAACTCATTTATTAAACTAAGATGCTTAAATGCATGGTTTTGAAATGCAAATTTAACTAACATGAAAGTTACATAATTAAACTAACTTGACTTATTTAATGATGCAAACTTAACTAACATGAAAGTTACATAATGCATGACTTTATTAAATGCAGAACACATATTAATGATGTGCAAACTATGACATAATTAAAAACACAAACTAAAATAACTAAAAATTAATGAATCAAAGTCCTTATTTTCCAGCTGCCAAATTGACAAACTAAAATTAAAAACTTCATTTTGCACTTGGGCCCCTCGAGTTTGGACCAATCTCGGTAGCGTCGAGTTGTGTCATAACATGATGCGACCGGGATCGCATCAATCTTGCACTTGGGCCCTTCAAGTTTAGGCCAATTTTGATGTCTGCGAGTTGTGTCAAAACATGATGCAACCAGGTTCACATCACCTACTACGGTTACACTTCAATTAGCATATTGATCTTTAGCACATCCAGAAAGAAAAATTGAGGACAAATTGGTACATGTAGATAAATTTATTTTTCCTAATGACTTTGTGGTTCTAGATTTTGAACCAGACAAAGAAGTGCCAATCATTCTAGAAAGGCCTTTCCTAGCAACCGGAAGGACCCTTATTGACGTGCAGAAGGGCGAGTTTACTATGCGTGTTCAGGATGATTAGGTAACTTTTAATTTTTTTAAGTCTATGCAATTTCTTGACACAATTGATGATTGTTCTGCAGTGTCTGATTTAGGGGAATTAATCATGGAAAAGGAACTCAACTATGTTGAAGACCCATTGGAACAAATTTTGACATCAGACCCTTCAAATGATGAAGAGGAGGATGAATACTCAGCTTTGCTAGAAGCTAATCAAAGGAGATTTAATCCGTAATCTCGTTTTCAATCTTTGGATTAGAGAGTAGTGATTATGCCCAACCAAAAGCGTCAATCGAAGAGCCACCTAAATTAGAATTGAAGGTACTTCCTTCACATTTAAAATATGTTTATTTAGGTAACACTTCTTGATACGAGGTTGCGCGTGGACCAAGATCGAGTTGCCAAGTCACGAGAAACTCCTACAAAAGATCTAGAAGAACAGATCTGAAATCAAAAACAAAGATTAAGATTAAACCGAATCAGATTTGAATTTAAAATTCCCAAATTCAATTAAAAGAGCAGCAAGAAGAAAAGAAATAGAATCGATGAATCAAACGAAATTGAGAAGAAAGAAGAGATGCGAATCTGCCAAGGAATTGATTCGGCCAAGAATGCCCAATTTCCAGCAATCAATTGATTCCCAAATTGAAAGAAATCCAATCGGCCAAACCCTAGGAATTGGGGATTTTTGGGTTTGAATGGGTGCTGCCAATAGGAGAACAACTTAAACGATGAGATCTTGAGTTTAATCAATGCTGGAAAACAAACAAGAACAGCAAAATATTAGATGAGAAATCGGCACAAGTATAAGCAAAGAAAAGTTAAGAAAGAAATCGAAAACAGCAAGAATTAAAGGATAAGTCCTAAAGATCCTTGAAATCCTGAAAGATTTCACAAATCTCTTCAAACGGCTCTAATCTCCCCTCCAAAGAATATCGATGGCAAGAAGAAGGTTGAAGATGGTCCCACAATCAAAAGATTGTTAAAACAACTTCTAAAGAAAACTCAAGAGAGAATTCTTGGAGAAAACCCCAAAGAAAATTCTGCACTCAACAAATCTAAAATTTGATAAAAATAATAATAATAAGAAGATTACAAAGGGTGGCTGGCCAATGCTTATATAGGCCTCCAACAAATCCTAATCTAATTAGAAAACTTAAAAAATTTAAACTTAATTAAAAAAACAAAGGAAAATTCGGCCATGCATCCTATTGGGCTATTTTGGGCCGAATTTAACATGTGATATTCCTAAAACTTAAAAATTAACTTAAATAAACTAAAATGTTTACAAATTGGGCCCTTTGACATTTTGGCCTGATTTTCAACTAAATATGTATGGATTTCTTGATTGGGCTGGAAATTTGCTTATTGGGCCTCGCCTTTAAGAATATGGGCTTGTGATCCATCTCCTACGAAATTGGGTTGTTGACGCTCGTAATGGAGATCCAACGCGCTTTGGCTGCAAGATTCGGTTTCTTGGACCAAGATTTCCAAGATTTGAAATCTTGATTTTCTTGATTCTTGAAATCGCTCCGAACAGCAAAATTGGGCCAAGATTCGATTTCTTGATTTTCTTGAAAACAAGAAAGTGAATCTTGATTTTCTTGATTTGAGCCCATCACCTTCTTAAGCTTGGGTTGGGACTTTGTGACTCGTATCACTTCTACTTTGCCTGTGATTGTTTCAGTGGAATTAACCTTTGAGCAAGAAGAGAAACTCATCCTAGTATTGAAACAGTTCAATGAGGCTATCAGATGGACCATAGCCGATATTCACGGTATTAGTCCATCTGTACACATGCACAAGATCATCCTAGAAGATGGCGAAAAAGGGACGATTGATGGACAACAAAGACTAAACCCATCATGAAGGACGTTGTGAAAAAGGAAATCATTAAGTGGTTAGATGTGGGTATAATTTATCCCATCTAAGACAGTTCGTGGGTGAGTCTCATCCAGTGCATGCCAAAGAAAGGAGGTATTACAATCATTGAAAATGAGAATAATGAGTTGATACCGACTAGAACGGTTACGGGATGGAGAATTTGTATCGATTACCGAAAGCTGAACAAGGTGACTAGGAAAGATCACTTTTCTTTGTCGTTTTTGGTCTAGATGCTGGATAGACTCGAAGAGCAAGACTATTACTATTTTCTCGATGGATACTCGGGTATAATCAGATTACAGTAGCATCAAAAGATCAACACAAGACAACATTCACCTGCCCGTACGATACATTTGCATTTAGACGCATGTCATTTGGTTTATGTAATGCACCTGCTACATTTCAAAGATGTATGATGTCTATTTTTACTGATATGGTTGAGAAATACTTGGATGTATTTATGGATGATTTTTTAGTATTCGGAGATACATATAATGATTGTCTAGCTAATCTAGCCAAGGTACTAAGGCAATGCGAAGAAACAAGCCTCGTACTTAACTATTAAAAGTGCCATTTCATGGTACGAGAAGGTATTGTTCTAGGGCATCGGATAACAAGACATAAAATTGAGGTAGATAAAGAAAAGGTAGACGTTATTGAGAAACTTCCATCTCCAATATCTGTAAAGAGTGTTAGGAACTTTTTGGGCCAAACCGGTTTCTATCGAAGATTTATCAAGGACTTTTTCAAAATTGCTAAATCCTTATACAAATTATTGGAGAAGGACACGGCGTTCAAATTTGATGAAGAGTGCTTAAGAGCTTTCAAAGAGTTTAAGATTCGATTAGTATCGGCACCCATAATCGTCACACCAGACTGGGATTTGCCATTTGAATTGATGTGTGACGCAAGTGACTTAGCGATAGGAGCTGTCATAGGCCAGCGAAGGAACAAAGTTTTTCATCCCATCTACTACAGATGTCAGACTCTGACAGGAGCTTAGTTGAATTACATGGTAACAGAGAAAGAGTTACTTGCTATTGTGTTTGCTTTTGACAAGTGTCGATCTTATCTTATAGGTACCAAAGTGACTATCTATATGGACCATTTGGAAATTAAGTATTTACTTGCCAAGAAAGACACTAAACCGAGACTGATTCGATGGGTACTTCTACTTTAAGAGTTCAATCTAGAAATTCAAGATTGAAACAGAATAGAAAACCAAGTAGCAGACCACTTGTCCAGATTGGAGCCGCAAGAAGGGAATTCTCCACTTATACCAATTCAGGAGACATTTCCAGATGAACACATACTGAAGGTAAATCATATCCATAATACGCTTTATTTTACTGATATTGCTAACTATTTAGCTTGTGGTTTGATGCCGATTGATAAGACGTATCATCAAAAGAAAAAAGTTTCTTACGATGTGAAGTACTATTTCTTGGAAGAGCCATGCTTGTTTAAAAAGTGTGCAGATCAAATGATTAGGAGATACGTGGCAAAGGATGAAGTACATAAGATTCTATACCATTGCCACTCAGCTCCGAGTGAGGGACACTTCGGAGGTACACGTACTGCGACCAAAGTAATGCAAGCTGGATTCTTTTGGTAAACACTATTTAAAGATGCATATGCTTATATAATGAGCTATGATCGATGTCAAAGGGTTAGAGATGTCACCAATAGAAATAAGATGCCTCGAACAAACATCATTGAGGTAAAATTATTCGATGTTTGGGGTATTGACTTTCTCAGTCCTTTTCCTCCATCTTTTTGATGTGATCCGGCCCAGGTTAATCGAGTCATTTCACGTAGATGCCCGATCGTCGATGAGGAGTGTCGTACCAAAAGGATGGTTTGTTTGTAATCGGCTAAAAATATGTAGTAAAGTGATGGATATAAGTTCACAAAGGGGTAAGTAGGATATGGATAGGTTTGACAACAAGGGGATGGAGAAAGATAGCTAATTTGTTTGGCTCGGTTTAAGGATAAAATAATAAAGATAAAACATAAGATATTTGATGGGGATGGATAAGTAAACTTAAACACCAGAAACGATTCAACACTAAAGAGTGTCACCCGATTTCTATTTGGTTAAGGTGGATTTGCGGAATTGTAGAAGGGTTGAACGCCACACCAATGCAAGGTGATAAGTTCAAAAGAGAACGATAGACGCCACTAGCACGCTAGATAAGTCAGATCGAGACTCGTAAGAAATAGGATAGGAGGAAACCTCTCAATCAAGTTTTCAATAATCAAATTTTGTAACCTTTTACAATAAACAAAATAAACTATTTATAGGCTCTCTAATGCCTATTAAAATTCAGCTACTAATGTGTTCACACAACAATTAAAAATGTTCACACTTCAAGCATTAAATCTCTGTCCATGGATAGTGTAAGTTCATGCATGGTTGAATAATCATGTTTCTTCCCAAAACCCGTTCATGCATGCTTAACCAATAAGAAAGCTTCCTTGTTCCATGAATGTGCATCTTCAATTCATATCCAACCCCTCTTGGACAAATGCTAGGTGCATGGGTCATGCATCTTTCTTAATTAAAGCTTTAATGATGGGCTGGTTCATGAATGGAAGCATGTACCTTGTAAATTCATTCTCCCCTTTGTACATGCACATTATACATTCAATGTGATGAATTAAGGTAATATTCCCTCCCTTTGGACGTTCATGAATCCACCCATACATGTATAGGAGCTGATTGGTCAAATTGAGGTGTGAATGGCTTAGATGCTGCCTTGGGAATACAATCGGCCAAGCTTGTGCTTTATGTTGCTGGACACCTTTTGGCCAAATAGGTGCCTTGGGGAGCCAAATGGATCAGCCACCATTCATTGAAAGAGGCCTTACATGCATCGTTCCATCATTGAACCTATCATGCATGAACCTTGTTTAATTACTCTCCAAATTCAGCTCACCTACAAAAACACATGAACCAAAATTAAATCACATAAAATTCAGCCGAACAAACATTAATATAATTTAGACACACTAATTAAACATAAATTAAATTAGACAAATTTAATAAAGTCTTAACAAGACATATTAAATTCGGCCAAGACACATTTAAAACATGTAATATAAGTCAAAACATAATTATAAGCTGTAGTAATTTAAGCTAAATTAATAAATTACTTAATTTATTCAGACATTAAAATAAATGAGTTGAAATAAACTTAAGCCAAGCTCAAACGAGCTAAAGTAAGCTAAATTGAGCTCAAACGAGCTAAATTAAGCTCATGTGAGCTAAATCGAGCTGGGAAAAACTAAGATTGAGCTTGTTGAGCTGAGATTGAGCTTCATCTTGCATTTGGGGCCCTCGTGTTTAGGCCAATCATGATAGCAACGAGTGGTGCCACAACATGATGCGATTGAGATCACATCATACCCTCCCTCTTAAAGACGATTTGTCCTTAAATCGGGCCACTTGCTCGCGAAAAATTTTTCGAGATCACAAGCCCTTTTGTTCATGATCCGAAAAGTATTGTTTTTAAAACTCCAGGAACCACAAATGGTTTGAAAAGAAAATGATTTAATTCCATGCCCTCCCTCTTTAGGAGGAAACCATTCCAAAGTGTCACCTACATAGAAATGGAACGAATTAGTGACACTAAAATTTATAAACTCAAACGATCTTTCTAGAATCTTATTCAAAATTAGAATGCATAATCCAATGCCGGGATCAAATGTAGAAGTGGATCTTACCTGTTCACAATGGTTTTCCATACTTGGTAATAAAGGATGCATCGGAATCAAATCAAATTTATAATCAAAATTTATCAAGGAGTCCTCCAAATGATCATGTAATCTAAGTTCCACTCGATCAATCTTACTTAAACATGCAGAATTTATATAGCAAGGCAGATTTGAGACACCATCTTCAAATTCAAATGCACTAACCATTTTACATGCCATCGTCTTATCACATATTCGGATCAAAAGAAAATTAAACAAGCATGCCTTTAAACATTCATATGTCTCGGTTCTGTTAAACAAAAATAAACAACATTCTCCACAATCAAAAATTTGATTTTGTCTTAACAAGCCAACAAGATTCACACGTCTCATTTTCAAACTTAGTGACAAAGCATCATACAAGCAACGATTGTTTACTTGGTCATTCAAACAAAATTTACAATGCTTGCCTTCTCTCAAAGATGAACCAGAATAGTGAACTCCAGGGTTGAACACACGATATTGTTCACTCGTTCCAAAATGCAATGTGAATTTCTTAATTACCAACAATTCACACAAGTGGAACAAAAAGAATTTGAGCATGCATATGTTCAAACATTCATACATTGTAAATCTCATTCGAATAGACTTGTTCAGACATGGGGAATTTAAAAAAAACAGAAAATTCAAATTATCACCACACACAAGTAGACTAGGCGTTTCACATGCCAACTTTTTATCACAAGAGTTCAAAATTTGTTTGTGCGGATTTATTCGTACTTCAGTAAAATTCTTGCCAATACCATACTCATCAATAGGAAAACACTTCTTACCACTATGGAAGGTGTAATCACCATCATTCAGAATATGATAATCAAACAAATCGAACTTTGTATGTAAATAATCTTTATCGCACACTATCACACTTTGTTCATGCTGATCTAATCGAACGCCTTCAATAAAATTGCCAACAACAAACTTATCATAGAAAAAACTTTTCAAAGCACTAGTTGAAACAAAATCATAAATAATAGATGAACGAAAATTAACCAATTCAATGGGGAAAACCCTTTCGCAAAAACAATTTTCAGCAATCTTGTCATAAACATGTGAGTAAATGAGTTGAAACTCGCTCAACAAGGAACCCTTACCTTGCTTACCATTGGAAATGTGACAATCATTTTTATCTTCCAACTTACCTCTTTCAATCAATTGAAAACGTCTCTCGGTAGAAAGGTAATGAAGTTGGAACCAATCCGTGGATGGAATCTTGCAAACCTGAAACAAAGAAAAATCACAAGGTAATTTCGAAAGGGGGTTAGCAAAAGAATTCCTCTCTTTTTTGTGATTACTCACTTCACTCGTTTCTTTTACAGACTCTCTTTCTTTTTCACTTGATTTCTTTTCAAGCTCTCTTTCAATTTCTTTTTTCGCTTTTTCTTTTTCAATTTTTTTTTCATTCTCAATTTCTTTTTCAATTTTCTTTTCTTCATTTTCTTTTTCTCTCACTTTTTCGATTTTCTTTTCTTTTGCAATTTCTTTTTCTTTTTCATTTCCTTTTTGTTTTCTTTCAATTTCTTTTTCAATCTCTTTCTCCTTTTCCCGCTCAATGGATTGCTTCATTTTGAATTGGTCTTCTTGCATTTGGTTCCGATGTGAGCGGCGCTAAAGTGATTTTCCTTCCTTGATGCTTGAAGGAATACCTATTGGTACGTTCATCGTGAATGACCTTGCGATCCGATTGCCATGGTTCTCCTAGCAACAAATGGCAGACTTGAATAGGTACAACATCACAAAGGACTTCGTCTTGGTATCTTCCGATGGAAAATGCAACACGCACTTGTTGAGTAACTTCAAATTTGCCTTCAACACCAAGTCCTTGCAGTTGATAGGGTCGTGGATGCTTGGTAGTGGCCAAGCCAATTTTTTTTACCGTTCGAATACTAGCCATGTTTGACCTACTTCGACCATCAATAATGAGGTAACAAACTTTATCGTAGACACGGCAACGCGTGTGAAACATATCTTCACATTGTGGTTCATTTTCCAATCTTTGAAGGATTGCACTAATCTTGATGTCAACGATAGTAGGTGTCAAATCTTCTTTATCTTTGTCGAATTGTCAAAATTCAGATCGCATTATCCTTTGCATTTCTTGTCTCCACATTTGGAATTCAAATTCAGAAAATTCTTCAGACATGCTTCAACAAAATATTAGAAAACAAAAGTTAAATTAGAAAGAAAAATAATTCTCACCACAAATCTCTCAAGTTCGCTCAAAAAGAAAAATTCACTCACTCTCGTGTTTGAACTCTCTTTTAGGCTTTTTTTCGAATGAACTCACGCTCTCTTGCCTTTTGCCACTCGACCTCGTCTCACAAATTCATAATTCGTCTCGATAGACTTAATTTGCTGCTTGAGGGTCAATTTCAAAATGGGTTACAAGGGATAATGTCGGGTGTAAGGTAGGCTGAATAAAGAAGAAAATTGGTTTAAAGTGTGGCGTTGGGATGGGTAAATAATGGTAGGAAGGGAAACTTGATGATCGGAGTAATAAGTGATAATGATAAAAACTCGCAAGACTTTTCACTTTTTTTTCTTTCTTCTTTTTTTTAACTCGATTTTTTTGTCACTTTTTTTTCTTTTTTCGATTTTTTTTGAATTTTTTCTGAATTTCTTCTCTTTTTTTAAATCCAATACAATAGTAAACAAAATACAAGGAAGAGAAAAAAACATTAAATTCCAACTCAAATTTTTTTGATTTTTTTTAACTTTTTTTTTATGTTACGAACCTACCCTGAGCTTGATACGAATGTCGGCACTCCTCGTTTTAGTAGCTCTGATACCAAATGATGTGATTCAGCCCAGGTTAATCGAGTCATTTCACGTAGATGCCCGATCGTCGATGAGGAGTTTCGTACCAAAAGGATGGTTTGTTTGTAATCGGCTAAAAATATGTAGTAAAGTGATGGATATAAGTTAACAAAGGGGTAAGTAGGATATGGATAGGTTTGACAACAAGGGGATGGAGAAAGATAGCTAATTCGTTTGGCTCGGTTTAAGGATAAAATAATAAAGATAAAATATAAGATATTCGGTGGGGATGGATAAGTAAACTTAAACACCAGAAATGATTCAACACTAAAGAGTGTCACCCCGATTTCTATTTGGTTAAGGTGGATTTGCGGAATTGTAGAAGGGTACGCCACACCAATGCAAGGTGATAAGTTCAAAAGAGAATGATAGACGCCACTAGCACGCTAGATAAGTCAGATCGAGACTCGTACGAAATAGGATAGGAGGAAACCTCTCAATCAAGTTTTTAATAATCAAATTTTGTAACCTTTTACAATAAACAAAATAAACTATTTATAGGCTCTCTAATGCCTATTAAAATTCAGCTACTAATGTGTTCACACAACAATTAAAAATGTTCACACTTCAAGCATTAAATCTCTGTTCATGGATAGTGTAAGTTCATGCATGGTTGAATAATCATGTTTCTTCCCAAAACCCGTTCATGCATGCTTAACCAATAAGAAAGCTTCCTTGTTCCATGAATGTGCATCTTCAATTCATATCCAACCCCTCTTGGACAAATGCTAGGTGCATGGGTCATGCATCTCTCTTAATTAAAGCTTTAATGATAGGCTGGTTCATGAATGGAAGCATGTACCTTGTAAATTCGTTCTCCCCTTTGTACATGCACATTATACATTCAATGTGATGAATTAAGGTAATATTCCCTCCCTTTGGACGTTCATGAATCCACCCATACATGTACAGGAGCTGATTGGTCAAATTGAGGTGTGAATGGCTTAGATGCTGCCTTGGGAATACGATCGGCCAAGCTTGTGCTTTATGTTGCTAGACACCTTTTGGCCAAATAGGTGCCTTGGGGAGCCAAATGGATCAGCCACCATTCATTGAAAGAGGCCTTACATGCACCGTCCCATCATTGAACCTATCATGCATGAACCTTGTTTAATTACTCTCCAAATTCAGCTCACCTACAAAAACACATGAACCAAAATTAAATCACATAAAATTCAGCTAAACAAACATTAATATAATTTAGACACACTAATTAAACATAAATTAAATTAGACAAATTTAATAAAGTCTTAACAAGACATATTAAATTCGGCCAAGACACATTTAAAACATGTAATAAGTCAAAACATAATTATAAGCTGTAGTAATTTAAGCTAAATTAATAAATTGATGTGATCCGGCTCGGTTGATTGAGTCGATTCACTTAAGTTGCCCGATCGTCGACGAGAAGTTCGTTCGAAATTGTTTTAAGATGAAGATTGTTTTCAGTTTAAGCGGAAGACTTTTAAAAGGGTTCAAAAGATAGGCTAAATTCGGATATTTTGTAGGTTCGGTTTAATAAGAAAAGAAATAAAGTTTATATTTAATAAATAGGATGGAGATGAAAAAAATGAACTTAAGTATTAAGAACGATTCAATACTATGTAAAGTATTGCCCGAGTCTTATATTGCTTAAGGTGAAATTTGTGGAAGGATAGAAGCGAACCTTGACCCAATACCTATATGGAGGTAAGAACCAAAGGTATAAAAATATGGTTGAACGCCACACCGATTCGGTGATAAGTTCAATGGAGTTCGGATTGACACCACTAGCAAGCTAGATAAGTCGCTTCGAGACTCGAACGAAATAGGATAGAAGGAAACCTCACAATCAAGTTTTCAATAATCAAATTCTGTAAACTTTTACAATAAACAAAATAAACTATTTATAGGCTCTCTAATGCCTATTAAAATTCAGCTACTAATGTGTTCACACAACAATTAAAAATGTTCACACTTCAAGCATTAAATCTCTGTTCATGGATAGTGTAAGTTCATGCATGGTTGAATAATCATGTTTCTTCCCAAAACCCGTTCATGCATGCTTAACCAATAAGAAAGCTTCCTTGTTCCATGAATGTGCATCTTCAATTCATATCCAACCCCTCTTGGACAAATGCTAGGTGCATGGGTCATGTATCTCTCTTAATTAAAGCTTTAATGATGGGCTGGTTCATGAATGGAAGCATGTACCTTCTAAATTCGTTCTCCCCTTTGTACATGCACATTATACATTCAATGTGATGAATTAAGGTAATATTTCCTCCCTTTGGACGTTCATGAATCCACCCATACATGTATAGGAGCTGATTGGTCAAATTGAGGTGTGAATGGCTTAGATGCTGCCTTGGGAATACGATCGGCCAAGCTTGTGCTTTAAATTGCTGGACACCTTTTGGCCAAATAGGTGCCTTGGGGAGCCAAATGGATAAGCCACCATTCATTGAAAGAGGCCTTACATGCACCGTCCCATACATTGAACCTATCATGCATGAACCTTGTTTAATTACTCTCCAAATTCAGCTCACCTACAAAAACACATGAACCAAAATTAAATCACATAAAATTCAGCTGAACAAACATTAATATAATTTAGACACACTAATTAAACATAAATTAAATTAGACAAATTTAATAAAGTCTTAACAAGACATATTAAATTTGGCCAAGACACATTTAAAACATGTAATAAGTCAAAACATAATTATGAGCTGTAGTAATTTAAACTAAATTAATAAATTACTTAATTTATTCAGACATTAAAATAAATGAGTTGAAATAAACTTAAGCCAAGCTCAAACGAGCTAAAGTAAGCTAAATTGAGCTCAAACGAGCTAAATTAAGCTCATGTGAGCTAAATCGAGCTGGGAAAAACTAAGATTGAGCTTGTTGAGTTGAGATTGAGCTTCATCTTGCACTTGGGGCCCTCGTGTTTAGGCCAATCATGATAGCAACGAGTGGTGCCACAACATGATGCGATTGAGATCACATCATACCCTCCCTCTTGAAGACGATTTGTCCTCAAATCGGGCCATTTTCTCAAAAAAATTTTACATCGTCACCAGCCCCTTTGTCGATGGAATTGGCATAGTTGCTGCCAAAAACCTGGAAATCAGACATGCCTTGAGTAGGACACAATTTATGTTTATACCCTCCCTCTTTAGGAGGGAACCACTTCGAAGTGTCACCTACACAAAAATTAAATAGATTAGTGACACCATGGTTTATAAGTTCAAAAGGTCTTCTTAAGATCTTATGCAAAAATTGAACCAATGAACCAGTGCCGGGATCAAAAGTAAAACCCGTTCTTACCTTTTTCTCCAATGGACACAAACCTAAATCACAAGTCAGTTGAAAAGCATAATCTCGAAAATCAAAATTGCAAAATCCAAACCCTTTTAACAAGAACAAAGAATAATAATCTCCGGGGTCAAAAATAAAGCTTCCTCTTGCTTGGCTTGACGTTAACTTAGGAATGTATATCCCGGGTTTAAAAACGCGATTTTCATTGGTCGTTTCGCAACGCAACAAAAATTTCTTCTTCACCAAGACTTCACACATGTCAAGCAAATAGGAGTTAGGCATACATACATTCGAGCAATCAAATCCTTCATATTTCATTCGCACACGTAAACAAGAAAAGTTCACACCACAATTTAGATAATTCACATGATCATCACAAGCACACAGATTAGATGTCAACTTTTCATCACACAATCCCAAATTTTGTTTGGGCTTACCTGGACTTACTTCTTGATCAATCTTGACAATGATAGGCTCATGAGCAGAAAGATATTTCACATTACTATGTAAAACACATTTATCAACAATCAAATTATGATTTCCAATCAGATCAAGATGAAAAACTTTCTCACAAACTAAGTCTTTGCTAATCTCGTCATCAAGAATCAAGTAAGATTGAGAAGACTCAAATACAGTAGCTCCCTTACATGGCTTACCTTTAAGCACTTGTGAACTAGGGTCATCTACGATCTTACCTTTCTCGACTAATCGAAATCGTTTCTCCTTAGAAAAGTATTGAAGTTGAAATTGATCGATGGGATTTCGAGAAACCTGAAAAGTAGAAACAAAACAAGGAAAATTCATAGGATGGTTAGTAACAACACTCCTTTCTTCTTCACTCTCGTTTCTTCCTTCAATCTCACTCTCTTTTTCAGTTTCCTTTTCTTTTTCGCACTCGTTTTTATTCTCAATCTCATTTTCAATTTTCTTTTCTATCTCACACTCATCTTCTTTTTCTTTCATTTCTTTTTCTTTTTCATTTTCTCGCTCACACTCTTTTTCTTTTTCACATGATGTTTCGATTTCATTACAAAAGTATAAATCATCAAAAAGAGAAACCTTTTGTTGAGAATAAGAAAAGGGTTCTTCACACAAATGGCAATCTTCTCTTTGTGATAGATCTTCCGTAGCCGAGTACTTTGACACTCTTGAAGCACGTTCGCCTCTTCGTAAATAATCCTTTGTAGATGAATAAATTGAGGCACTTGTAGAGACACGTTTACTTTTTCGTTTATCATCTCGGAAGGACTCAAACTCAGAGTTTGCTTCTCTTGGTCTCGAACACCTTGTTGAATAAATGTCTTGATAAGAGTCTCTTGTCGAGTAGTGTCGTCGGGATGATCTTAACTCCGTCTCATGACTCGATGAAATTTGCTTTTGTTGGGCTCTTGTCTCTATTCGATCCAATCTATCATGCAATTTATCAAAATTTGATTTCACAATTCTACGTATCTCTTGCTTCAAATATTGGAAATCTGATTCGGAAAATTCTTGTGACATGATTTTTTTTTAAAAATGATTAAAATAAAATAGAAAGTAAATACCTCACCACAAAAATCTCACGTTTCACTCACAATGGAAATTGGATAGCACTCCACTCGTGTTTACACTCTTCTAGGCTTTTTCTTTGATGTAAAACACACGTGCCTTTTACCTCTCGACCTCGTCTCACAATTTCGTAATTCGTCTCGATAGACTTAATTTGCTGCTTGAGGGTCGGTTTCAAAATAGGTTACAAAGGAATGATGTGGGTGTAAGGTAGGCTAAACAAAATAAAATCAAGGCTAAGTGTGGCGTTGGGATGGGTAAATAATGGTAGGAAGGGAAACTTGATGATCGGAGCAAATAAGAGAGAAAAAATAAAAATAAAAACTCGCAAGACTTTTCACTTTTTTTTAACTTGATTTTTTTTTGGTCACCTTTTTTTTGCTCGATTTTTTTTTCACTTTTTTTTTGAATTTTTTTTCAATCAATTTTTTTTTCGAATTTTTTTTTTGATTTTTTTGTTACTCCAATACAATAGTAAGCTAAATACAAGGGAAAAAAAAATTTAAATTACAACTCAAACTTTTTTTTTGATTTTTTTTTCACGTTTCGAACCTACTTACGGCCTTATTACGAACGTCGGCGCTCCTCGTTTTAGTAGCTCTGATACCAAATGATGTGATCCGGCTCGGTTGATTGAGTCGATTCACTTAAGTTGCCCGATCGTCGACGAGAAGTTCGTTCGAAATTGTTTTAAGATGAAGATTGTTTTCAGTTTAAGCGGAAGACTTTTAAAAGGGTTCAAAAGATAGGCTAAATTCGGATATTTTGTAGGTTCGGTTTAATAAGAAAAGAAATAAAGTTTATATTTAATAAATAGGATGGAGATGAAAAAAATGAACTTAAGTATTAAGAACGATTCAATACTATGTAAAGTATTGCCCGAGTCTTATATTGCTTAAGGTGAAATTTGTGGAAGGATAGAAGCGAACCTTGACCCAATACCTATATGGAGGTAAGAACCAAAGGTATAAAAATATGGTTGAACGCCACACCGATTCGGTGATAAGTTCAATGGAGTTCGGATTGACACCACTAGCAAGCTAGATAAGTCGCTTCGAGACTCGAACGAAATAGGATAGGAGGAAACCTCACAATCAAGTTTTCAATAATCAAATTCTGTAAACTTTTACAATAAACAAAATAAACTATTTATAGGCTCTCTAATGCCTATTAAAATTCAGCTACTAATGTGTTCACACAACAATTAAAAATGTTCACACTTCAAGCATTAAATCTCTGTTCATGGATAGTGTAAGTTCATGCATGGTTGAATAATCATGTTTCTTCCCAAAACCCGTTCATGCATGCTTAACCAATAAGAAAGCTTCCTTGTTCCATGAATGTGCATCTTCAATTCATATCCAACCCCTCTTGGACAAATGCTAGGTGCATGGGTCATGTATCTCTCTTAATTAAAGCTTTAATGATGGGCTGGTTCATGAATGGAAGCATGTACCTTCTAAATTCGTTCTCCCCTTTGTACATGCACATTATACATTCAATGTGATGAATTAAGGTAATATTTCCTCCCTTTGGACGTTCATGAATCCACCCATACATGTATAGGAGCTGATTGGTCAAATTGAGGTGTGAATGGCTTAGATGCTGCCTTGGGAATACGATCGGCCAAGCTTGTGCTTTAAATTGCTGGACACCTTTTGGCCAAATAGGTGCCTTGGGGAGCCAAATGGATAAGCCACCATTCATTGAAAGAGGCCTTACATGCACCGTCCCATACATTGAACCTATCATGCATGAACCTTGTTTAATTACTCTCCAAATTCAGCTCACCTACAAAAACACATGAACCAAAATTAAATCACATAAAATTCAGCTGAACAAACATTAATATAATTTAGACACACTAATTAAACATAAATTAAATTAGACAAATTTAATAAAGTCTTAACAAGACATATTAAATTTGGCCAAGACACATTTAAAACATGTAATAAGTCAAAACATAATTATGAGCTGTAGTAATTTAAACTAAATTAATAAATTACTTAATTTATTCAGACATTAAAATAAATGAGTTGAAATAAACTTAAGCCAAGCTCAAACGAGCTAAAGTAAGCTAAATTGAGCTCAAACGAGCTAAATTAAGCTCATGTGAGCTAAATCGAGCTGGGAAAAACTAAGATTGAGCTTGTTGAGTTGAGATTGAGCTTCATCTTGCACTTGGGGCCCTCGTGTTTAGGCCAATCATGATAGCAACGAGTGGTGCCACAACATGATGCGATTGAGATCACATCATAAATTACTTAATTTATTCAGACATTAAAATAAATGAGTTGAAATAAACTTAAGCCAAGCTCAAACGAGCTAAATTAAGCTCATGTGAGCTAAATCGAGCTGGGAAAAACTAAGATTGAGCTTGTTGAGCTGAGATTGAGCTTCATCTTGCACTTGGGGCCCTCGTGTTTAGGCCAATCATGATAGCAACGAGTGGTGCCACAACATGATGCGATTGAGATCACATCACTTTTAGTCACAGGTACATATTGGTAGCAGTAGACTATGTGTCTAAGTGGGTTGAGGCTAAGGCATATCCGATAAATGATGCTAAGGTTGTGATGAAGTTTTTGCAGAAGCATGTGTTCACAAGGTTTGGAACCCCAAGAGCCATCATCAGTGATGAAGGGTCCCATTTTGTGAACAAGTGGTTGAAATGGTTACTCGACAAACATAGAGTGAAGCACAAGGTTGCCACAACTTACCATCCGCAGACGAATAGGTAAGTTGAACTGGCAAATAAAGAGATCAAAGGCATACTCGAGAAGGTAGTTTGCCCGATCAAAGGTAGTTTGCTCGAGAATTTGAAGCAGGTCAGCAAGTCTTGTTATTCAATTCTAGATTAAGGTTCTTTCCAGGTAAGTTAAAATCACGTTGGTCCGATCCATTTATGATTCACCAAATTTATCCATAAGGATTTGTCGAACTTCAAAGTAAAGGAGGTAATTTTCGAGTCAATGCTCAATGCTTAAAACATTACTGCGGGATAAAATTGAACAGGATCAAATCACATTCATTTTATCAGATATTTAATTTTTCTTGTTTTTCTTTTTAAAGAAATGATTTAGGGTATATTTTTGGAATTAGTATATTTAAATAAATTATGTCTAGGAGATTGGAACGTAAGCGGGACCGTTTGTAACCCCTTCAATCTTTCTTGGGAATTGATTTTAACATAATATTTCGAGAAAATATCCCCTAAATGGAAAAATAAATTTTTATTTTTCAAATAAAAGGGTCAATTTTGATCCAAGTTTTAAATTGGAACTCAATTACAAATTTTCCTTAAGTCTAGGTACTTAATTGGATTATTTTCAAATTTCGGTTGCTCTTTTTGTAAATATTAAAAAATTAGATGTCTCTTTTTGTAAATATTTTCAAAAGGCATCTAGAATAAATGTTTTTAATTTAATAAAAAAGATGATAATCATTAATGTATAATTATATCTATTATAATATATATTAATTATTATCAACTTTGCATAGAATTAGGATTAGTTTAAATTTGATCATATTTTATTTAATAAGTTTTTTAATAAATTAATAGAAAATAATAATTTAATATACATTATATTAAATATTAGTTGTTGTTAACTTTATGTAGATTTAGAACTTAGAATATTTTAATTATTAATTTGTTCTAAGAATTCTAATTAAACTCCTACTCCTTCCACTATAAATTTCACCCACCTTTTCCATTTTTTTCACTCATCCCTCAATTAAATCCTAGCATCCACAACCCACCAAGCACCAAATCACCTAGTGTTGACTCTCTAGCTACAACAGCGCCCAGCTCCACTTAACACCCTCACCCATTCGTGTGCACCAGCAATTGCTCCGTGTCACTATACCTGCCACCCATCCAGCTCCAGTAGCTCGCTAGGCCTGCTCGACGCACCTGCTTGCTGACCACTTCCTTGCATCCGCATGGCAGACGTACGCCCTGCTGCTCCTTAGTGTGCCGTTACTACCATGCTACTCATACCACATCATCAAGACACCCTACAACCATCCCTAAACTGACCTCTTTTGCTTTAGATTTATTTTCTTTGAGTTCTTAACTTTTATAAAAAGGTGGTAAGACAATTTTTTTTTCTAAAATTTCAATTTTATTTACTTATTTAATTATTCAAATTATTGAATTATTAATATTTTATACTAGTTAAATTTTTGAGAAAATATTTGTTCTATCTTATGATCAGGTAAATCATGCCTCGTAAAAGAACTTGTGCCTCTACCCAAATTGACGAGTCACAAAACAAATTCCACTGTGAAGAAGCCAAAGCAAGATACAATAGCATTTTCAAGAATTAACAGATGCATCCAGAGAAAGGCTTTACACTGAAAGAAAGAAATTATATTGATATCATGGCGCGCATTCGTCAGGTTGCTGAACTCTCAATTGGGAGTTGTTTTGTGAGAAAAGACCTAGTGTGGATGAAGAGTTAGTTCGTGAATTTTATGCAAATTTAATCTCAAATGAGTTGACGAAAGTTTCTTTTCACGGAATCAAGGTACCAATAACCTCAAACGCTATTAATGAATTCTTTAAATTACATGATTTTGAAAATGATGAATATTCTTCCTAGATGAGCAAAATAGAGTCTGAAAATTTGTCAGAAATTCTCGAGGAACTTACAGTTCTAGGTTCTAAGTGGACTGTGTCAAAGAAAGGAATTTGCACTTGTCGCAGAGAATATTTGACACTAGCGAAGGTATGGTTCTATTTCATTTGATTCATCCTTATGCCTATTTTGCATGGGACTACAATTTCATTAGAGTGAATAGTCTTATTATACTCAATTTTAATTGGAAAGACCATTGATATGGGAAAAATCATCCTGAATGAAATGCGAAATTGTGTCGCTAGACGTTCTGGCCTAACTTACTTCCCCTTTACAATTATAGCCAGGGCACAATCACCTAGCCCAGATCTTCGAGATGAGCTGTCAAAGTTGATGGACATAATGCAACACATGCAATGGCAACAACAAGCTTACTGGAGATATTCAAAAATAATGGATGACTCAATGAGAAGCTAAGTTATGTTCTGCTCCTCTTCTTAAATTACCTGATTTTACTAATACTTTTGAACTTGAGTGTGATGCTTCAGGAATTGGCATTGGCGCTGTTTTAATGCAAGATAAGCAACCAATTGCTTATTTTAGTGAAAAATTGAATGGTGCACAATTAAACTACTCAACTTATGATAAAGAACTGTTGGCATTGGTTCGTGCGCTTCAAGTATGGCAACATTATTTGCTGCCTAATGAATTTGTTATACATACAAACCATGAATCCCGTAAGTGGTTAAATAGACAAGGTAAGTTGAGTAAACGGCATGCCCGATGGGTGGAATTCATTGAAACATTCCCTTATGTGATAAAATATAAAATAGGTAAAGATAATGTAGTTGCGAATGCTTTGTTTAGACGATACGCTTTAATAACTACATTGTGATACGAACTCGTCTCGTGATGTTTTGAGTCGTATGTGTTGCCCAATCGTGAATTTGAGTAAGGCTAAGTTTGTTTCTACAAAATAGAAGAAAGGATACAAACAATAGTTTAAAAGGGAAATAGGTTTAACAACGAATGGAAAATTTGGCTAAGGGTAGAGAATGAACCAACAATAGAGATTGTTGACCCGAGTCTCAAAGTAGCTCTTAGGTGAATGGCGGTTTAGGTAAACAACAAAGAAAAGACCTCGACCCACTATCAATAATGATAGGAACCTTGGTATATGATGAACCTCGACCCACTATCAATGATGATAAGAACCTTGGTATATGATGAACGCCACACTATGAAAGTGATAAGTTCGAAAACAAGAAATGGATAGATGCCACAAGCTATGCTTGATAAGTCAAATCAATTCCGAAAGAACAAAGAGAATTGGATAGCTCACAATTCAAATATTTCATCTATTTTCAGCAAAAAGTTTTTTCTCTCTATGGCTGATTACATCTATTTATAATGCTAAAACAAGGTAACCGAATGGTCAAAAACATCCACTTAATGTGCCATAAAAACTGATGTCTTTTCTTATTCTTTGAACCAAATAACTCCTTCCATAAAATCACTTTAATTCAGCTGATTTGAATGTCTTTAATGGCTTAGAAAATGACTCTTGAGTTGTCCTTGGCTAGTTGAATAGACACCATCTCTTAACCAGCTCTTTAATGACATTCAAAGGCTTGATTAATTTCTCTTAAAAGCTCCAAAAACGGCTGGAAGTGGAAGAGTTGCTGCTGAATTTTAAAGGGCATAAAATGCTCTTTAAAAACTCCTTTTAATGATCTTTAAGCTCCTTTTTTTAACAGCCCCTTTAATTGTAACTCAAAAGAACTTGAACAGCCACTTATTAAATGTGTAACAGCCTTGAATTGTAACCACTATAAGCTAAAAAGTCACTTGCAATAAACACATTAAAATGAGTTTATTAAACACATTAAAACACTTATTAATCATAACACATATTAAACTTAAATAAATGAACTAAAACATATATGCAATAATTATTCCAGCAACTAGTTTAATTAAAGAAGCATAATTAAATGAACTTAACTCATGCATCAATAAATAATCCTAGGAACTAGATTAATTAAGAACAACACTTATTAAATAAAGTTCAACAAAAACACTTATTAATTAAAACTAAGATGAGTTGAATAAATGTCCAGCAACTCATTTATTAAACTAAGATGCTTAAATGCATGGTTTTGAAATGAAAATTTAACTAACATGAAAGTTACATAATTAAACTAACTTGACTTAATTTAATGATGCAAACTTAACTAACATGAAAGTTACATAATGCATGACTTTATTAAATGCAGAACACATATTAATGATGTGCAAACTATGACATAATTAAAAACACAAACTAAAATAACTAAAAATTAATGAATCAAAGTCCTTATTTTCCAGCAGCCAAATTGACAAACTAAAATTAAAAACTTCATTTTGCACTTGGGCCCCTCGAGTTTGGACCAATCTCGGTAGCGTCGAGTTGTGTCGTAACATGATGCGACCGGGATCGCATCACATTGAATGCTAAAGTATTAGGGTTTGAACATATTAAGGAGTTATATAAAGATGATGCTGATTTCGACCATATCTATAGAAATTGTGGACATACTACTTTTGAGAAGTTTTACCTTGTAGATGGCTTTCTTTTTCGTGTAAACAGGTTGTGCATACCAAAGTGTTCCATGCGAGACTTATTGATTCATGAGGCCCGTGGCCAAAACACTAGACATCTTGCAAGAACACTTCCATTGGCCACATAGGAAGAAGGATGTCGAAAAGGTACGTTCTAAGTGCATTACATGTAAACAAGAAAAATCTAAGGTAATGCCTCATGGCCTTTACACTCCTTTGCCGATTCCTACTTCACCATGGGTAGACTTATGATGTGATCCGGCCCGATTGATTGAGTCGATTCACTTGATTGCCCGATCGTCGACGAGAAGTTTGTTCGATTTTGTAGATAGATGGAGTTAGATGATTTTTTTATAGCGGAAGTTGAGAAAATGGGTTCAAAAGATGGTTTGGATAGATGTTTGATAGGCTCGGTGAAATAAAGAAATATTGTTTATAATTTAATAGTTAAAATGGAATGGAAAAATAGAACTCAAGCGAAGAACGATTCAATACTATATGAAGTATTGCCCTGGGACTTATATTGCTCAAGGTGGATTAAATGGATTGTCGAAGATGGACCTTGACCCGTTACCTATAGAGAGGTAGGAACCAAAGGTATAAAAAGGTGGATGAACGCCACACCAGGATGGTGATAAGTTCAAGAAGTCGGGTTGACGCCACTAGCGAGCTAGATAAGTCAGAACGAGACTCGTACGAAATAGGATAGGAGGAAACCTCACAATCAAGTTTTCAATAATCAAATTCTGTAACCTTTTTACAAAGAGAAAAGAACTATTTATAGATTACATTAGATAGCCAAATAGACTAAGTAAATTCGGCTTTAATTGAATTAAACTAATCTAGAAATGTATCTTTAAAGGCTATGTCCAAATTCGGCTAAATGGTACTTCAATAGGCAGCTTCATGGCTAAGGAAATAAACTTGAAGGCTTGGTGAATGTATGGGAGAGCAATGGACATGTCTAGGTTCGGCCAAGGTGTGAATGGACACTCCAAGAGATGCCTTTTGGCCGAATAGGTACTTAGGAGATCAATGGACAGCAACCGATGCATGTAAGTGAATATTCATGCATTCTTCCATTCATTGTATTAAATCATTCATGCATCATCCTTACGTTCATTGAACCAGCCCATTCATGAATCATCTTTAATTGTGTTCCCACATCATGCATTGTAAGTAGACGTTCATGCACCTAGCTTGAATGAATCTCCACATTCGGCTGTACCTACATGAAACATGAACAAATTAATTAAAAATAGATATATTAGTTAACACATAAATTTAAAATAGACAAATTTAATAAAGTCTTAAGCTAAACATATTAAATTCGGCTAAGACAACTTTAAAAACATGAAATAAATCAAAACATAATTATGAGCTGTAATAACTCAAACTAAGTTAATAAAATACTTTAATTATTCAACCAATAAAATAAATGAGCTGAATTGTAGCTAAATTGAGCTCGATTGAGCTGAAATGAGCTCAATTGAGCTGGTCGGAGTTGAAACGAGCTAGAAAAGCTAAAATGGAGCTGAAATTAGCTTGCACTAAGGTGCATGGTTTCTTCAAGGAGTTGGATCGAGCTTCCTCATCTTCAACAAGCTGATTCTCCTTCCAAAGTTTGAACAACAAAGCTGAAACAACTTCATGAAATCGCTTGGACCTAGCTCGGGTCATTGGTCCCTTTGGAAGCTCGAGGGAATCAAGACGAGGACTTGATGGGCCTTGGGGCATGGTCACATCATTCCCCCTTCTTCAAAACGACTTGTCCTCAAGTCGAGCTGTTTATTCTCTAGAAAATAATCCGTCTTTTGCAACTCTCCTTGAATGAATGGAACAATTAGTCGTTCATAAGCCTTTGCAAAAGAACTCACAATATTCGGCATTAGTGATGGCAAATGAATCAATGAAAATAGACAACCATTAATCATCAAGAAATGATCAGAACAACTATGTGGATCATGCATGGTCATAACAAGACAAGTATGAGTCATGTAAAAAGGCAAACTTAAAACATCATTCTTACAATCACATGAACAAAACTCCTTCCATATCCATAACTCATCAAATGGTCGAGACGAAAACAAATATGTTTTCAAGCATTCGAACTTTTCAATTTGCTTCAAGTCATTGTTCAAGTAAATGAAATGCGAGTAATGGAACAAGAAATTTAAATCTTCATCACAAACACACAAATGAAAAGTTTCATATGATTCATGATTTCGCATGTTTGGCACTCGCAATTGTCGTTTGGTTATGTTCTCAACAATGAATTCATCACATTTTCCAAAGAGAAAAATCGTCTTATCATTACTCAAAATGGATTTATCATCATCAAGCAAAATCAAATAATTAACCACAACAGGATTCAAGCGATTTTCAGCAATCAAGGTGTCTTCAAAAATTTTAGTTACATTCTGATGTGATCCGGCTCGGTTGATTGAGTCGATTCACTTAAGTTGCCCGATCGTCGACGAGAAGTTCGTTCGAAATTGTTTTAAGATGAAGATTGTTTTCAGTTTAAGCGGAAGACTTTTAAAAGGGTTCAAAAGATAGGCTAAATTCGGATATTTTGTAGGTTCGGTTTAATAAGAAAAGAAATAAAGTTTATATTTAATAAATAGGATGGAGATGAAAAAAATGAACTTAAGTATTAAGAACGATTCAATACTATGTAAAGTATTGCCCCGGGACTTATATTGCTTAAGGTGGGTTTAATGGAAGTCGAAGATGGACCTTGACCCGTTACCTATAGAGAGGTAGGAACCAAAGGTATAAAAAGGTGGATGAACGCCACACCAGGATGGTGATAAGTTCAAGAAGTCGGGTTGACGCCACTAGCGAGCTAGATAAGTTAGAACGAGACTCGAACGAAAGAAGAGAGGAGGTAACCTCACAAGAACAAAAGTTCTATTAAGTTTAATTGATCAAATTCTGTAACCTTTTTACAAAGAGAAATGAACTATTTATAGAGTTCAGGTGATAGCCGAATAGTCATACTAAACAAGCTTAAAGACTAAGTAATTCGGCTTTAAATGTGTAAAACTAATCTAGAAATGTATCTTTAAAGGCTATGTCCAAATTCGGCTGAATGGAACTTCAATGGGCAGCTTCATGGCTAAGGAAATAAACTTGAAGGCTTGGTGAATGTATGGGAGAGCAATGGACATGTCTAGGTTCGGCCAAGGTGTGAATGGACACTCCAAGAGATGCCTTTTGGCCGAATAGGTACTTAGGAGATCAATGGACAGCAACCGATGCATGTAAGTGAATATTCATGCATTCTTCCATTCATTGTATTAACTCATTCATGCATCATCCTTACGTTCATTGAACCAGCCCATTCATGAATCATCTTTAATTGTGTTCCCACATCATGCATTGTAAGTAGACGTTCATGCACCTAGCTTGAATGAATCTCCACATTCGGCTGTACCTACATGAAACATGAACAAATTAATTAAAAATAGATATATTAATTAACACATAAATTTAAAATAGACAAATTTAATAAAGTCTTAAGCTAAACATATTAAATTCGGCTAAGACAACTTTAAAAACATGAAATAAATCAAAACATAATTATGAGCTGTAATAACTTAAACTAAGTTAATAAATACTTTAATTATTCAACCAATAAAATAAATGAGCTGAATTGTAGCTAAATTGAGCTCGATTGAGCTGACTTGAGCTCGAGTGAGCTGGAAACGAGCTAAACGGAGCTCAACAAAAAGGAATTGAACTATTTCAGCTTGCATGGATTTGCAAGCAATGCTTAGGGAGCTGGTCCAAAAGTGTGCCCGAGGCGTGGCCGTATCATCCCCTCCCTCTTTAAAGCGATTTGTCCCCAAATCGAGCCATTGGTTCACTCGATCGCAGCAACTTTTACTTAGCTTTCCTCGGTCGAACGGGATGGATTGGAATTGGGACAACTGAAAGGAATAACCATGAGTTAACAAAAATGGTTTCAAATAAATTTGTAATCCAAATGCAAGCAAAATAGAATAAGAAAATCCCATGGGAGTGGACGGATGCAAAGCAACATGTTCACAACCATGCAAACAAACTAATGTACTCGTTAATGCCTCGTCAATTATTCGAAACGAAAATGAACATGTTCTAAGGCATTCAAATGTCTCAAATCGTTTCCACAAGTCATAACCAATATGTGAATAACGAATCAAATCAACAAAACAATCTTTGGCACCACCTAAAGAGAACAACGATGTTTCAAAAAGTTCATGAGCCTTACCTTTAAAAGTAGTAAAACAAAGATCATTTTTAAATAAAGCTGAACAGTTAAACACATCACAATTTAAATTCCTTGCAACAATCAATTCTTCAACAAAAATTTTATTACCAACCGAATAGGGCAGAGAAATTTTAAAGTTATCGTAAATCATACCTTGTTTACCTCGAGGGATGGAAAAACAAGGATCATTTTTACCTTTGTCAATCATCATAAATCTTCTCTCCTCGGAAATGTAGTCTAGTCGAATCTCTGTGGCTGAATTAACCTTAACGAAATGAAATGCGAACTTCAAATACAACCACAAAAATGGATTAAGGAATGAATTTAAATTGAAATCAATTTTTTCATACCTCAGTTCCTTATTCAACACCCAATTATCAAAACAATAGAAATTGTTCACACAAAATTGATGAAGCTTGACTTTCCCATAAAACGAACCAAAATAGATTCCGGGTTTAAAAACTTTATTTTGAGTATTCATGCCAAAATGTAGCAAAAATTTCATTAAACCAAACACGTTAAACCAATGGGATTTTTGCATACACAGGGACAAACAATTAAAACTTTTTACATTCATCAATTCATACTTGCACAAATTCATGGATTTTCCACAAAGCGTTAATTGGTGCACAAAATTGTCACAAATGAAGAATTTAATCGCCTTTCGTGAAAAATCGTCATCACGCAAAATTAAACCTTTGGTTTGTTGATTAGAACAAAAATCAACCACATTCAGGGAGTAGCAATTAATCAGACCAAAATAAGGAGAGCGTTTAGAAATTAAGTCACTAAAAAGTATTTCAACAATTTTCAAACCTGGGGGTCGTGACTCGATCGTTAACATTTCCTCACCTCTCTTACCTTTGAACTCTTGAGGCACGTTTTCATCTTCAACCTTACCTATACTGACCATATGAAAATGTCTTTCATCGGAAAGGTAGTGAAGTTGAAAATTATCGTTTGATATCTCGGGCACCTGGAAAGAAGAAACAGAACAAGAACAAGTTTCATATGGATTAGTCGAAATGCTCCTCACTTTTTCTGGTTCGTTTATCTCTTTTTCTCTCGTTTCTTTTCTAATCTCAACTTCTCTTTTTCTCTTTTCATTTCCTCTCTCATTTTCACATTTATTTTCGACCTCACTCTCTTTTTGGATTTCTTTTCTTTTTCAATCTCTTTTTCTTTTCTTTCGATTTCTTTTTCTCGCTCGTACTCTTGTACAATCTCAATTTCTTTTTCGAATTCTTTCTCTTCATTTTCTTTTTCACTCACTATTTTGATTTCATTACAATGTGCAGTCGACACGAAAGAATCAAAAATATAATCATTTGGCTCAAAGAAAGAGAAAATATTTTCATAAGCTTCTCGTCCATTTCTTCGAGAACAATCCTTTGGGAAGGACTTCTTTGAAGCATACGAGGAATAACTCATCCTCTCTCGTTTGTCATGTCGAGAAGTTGCAAGCTCTAGGTTGTCGCGTCTTGAATTCCTTGACGAATAGGAATCCCGATAAGAATCTCTTAGCGAGTAGTCTTTGGACGCGTATCGCCGTGATGATCTCGACTCCGTTTCTCGACTTGGTGGATTTTGTTTTCGTCTGGCTCTTTCCTCCACTCGATCCAATCGATCATGCAATTTATCAAAATTTGATTTCACAATTCTACATATCTCTTGCTTCAAATATTGGAAATCTGATTCGGAAAATTCTTGTGACATTTTTTTAAATGATTAAAATAAAATAGAAAGTAAATACCTCACCACAAAAAAAATCTCACGTTTCACTCACAATGAAAATTGGATAACACTCCACTCGTGTTTACACTCTTCTAGGCTTTTTCTTTGATGTAAAAACACACGTGCCTTTTACCTCTCGACCTCGTCTCACAATTTCGTAATTCGTCTCGATAGACTTAATTTGCTACTTGAGGGTCGGTTTCAAAATAGGTTACAAAGGAATGATGTGGGTGTAGGGTAGGCTAAACAAAATAAAATCAAGGCTAAGTGTGGCTTAGAAGATGAATGGAAGAAAATGCCAAACTTACAAACTCGAAACACTTTTTTTTTTATATCGAATTTTTTTTTAATTGCGTGAAATTTCACTACGGGGGATATAAAAGGGTGTAAAATGAGATTTTGGAAAAATTTCTATTGAAGTGTCTCCAGACTTTTTTTTTTTTTACGGATCTTTCACGTTCTTTTCGTCCGCACCTAAACCGTATGCAATTTTTTTTTTTCGAATTTTTTTTTGATTTTTTTGTTACTCCAATACAATAGTAAGCTAAATACAAGGGAAAAAAAATTTAAATTACAACTCAAACTTTTTTTTTGATTTTTTTTCACGTTTCGAACCTACTTGCGGCCTTATTATGAACGTCGGCGCTCCTCGTTTTAGTAGCTCTGATACCAAATGATGTGATCCGGCTCGGTTGATTGAGTCGATTCACTTAAGTTGCCCGATCGTCGACGAGAAGTTCGTTCGAAATTGTTTTAAGATGAAGATTGTTTTCAGTTTAAGCGGAAGACTTTTAAAAGGGTTCAAAAGATAGGCTAAATTCGGATATTTTGTAGGTTCGGTTTAATAAGAAAAGAAATAAAGTTTATATTTAATAAATAGGATGGAGATGAAAAAAATGAACTTAAGTATTAAGAACGATTCAATACAATGTAAAGTATTACCCCGGGACTTATATTGCTTAAGGTGGGTTTAATGGAAGTCGAAGATGGACCTTGACCCGTTACCTATAGAGAGGTAGGAACCAAAGGTATAAAAAGGTGGATGAACGCCACACCAGGATGGTGATAAGTTCAAGAAGTCGGGTTGACGCCACTAGCGAGTTAGATAAGTCAGAACGAGACTCGAACGAAAGAAGAGAGGAGGTAACCTCACAAGAACAAAAGTTCTATTAAGTTTAATTGATCAAATTCTGTAACCTTTTTACAAAGAGAAATGAACTATTTATAGAGTTCAGGTGATAGCCGAATAGTCATACTAAACAAGCTTAAAGACTAAGTAATTCGGCTTTAAATGTGTAAAACTAATCTAGAAATGTATCTTTAAAGGCTATGTCCAAATTCGGCTGAATGGAACTTCAATGGGCAGCTTCATGGCTAAGGAAATAAACTTGAAGGCTTGGTGAATGTATGGGAGAGCAATGGACATGTCTAGGTTCGGCCAAGGTGTGAATGGACACTCCAAGAGATGCCTTTTGGCCGAATAGGTACTTAGGAGATCAATGGACAGCAACCGATGCATGTAAGTGAATATTCATGCATTCTTCCATTCATTGTATTAACTCATTCATGCATCATCCTTACGTTCATTGAACCAGCCCATTCATGAATCATCTTTAATTGTGTTCCCACATCATGCATTGTAAGTAGACGTTCATGCACCTAGCTTGAATGAATCTCCACATTCGGCTGTACCTACATGAAACATGAACAAATTAATTAAAAATAGATATATTAATTAACACATAAATTTAAAATAGACAAATTTAATAAAGTCTTAAGCTAAACATATTAAATTCGGCTAAGACAACTTTAAAAACATGAAATAAATCAAAACATAATTATGAGCTGTAATAACTTAAACTAAGTTAATAAATACTTTAATTATTCAACCAATAAAATAAATGAGCTGAATTGTAGCTAAATTGAGCTCGATTGAGCTGACTTGAGCTCGAGTGAGCTGGAAACGAGCTAAACGGAGCTCAACAAAAAGGAATTGAACTATTTCAGCTTGCATGGATTTGCAAGCAATGCTTAGGGAGCTGGTCCAAAAGTGTGCCCGAGGCGTGGCCGTATCACATTCGACTTAAGAAAAGATGGTCGCATAACATCAGAATTCATACCTGATTCACCTTTAGGAGTGGAAAATTGAGAATCAATTTTACCTTTTTCAATCAAAGTGAACCTTTTCTCCTTGAGAAGGTATTGAAGTCGAAGTTCATTACACAATCCTTGAAAAACCTGAAACGAAGGGTAAACACAAAGGCAACTTGCACTTTTCGAAGTGTTGGGTTCATAATGCTGAAAGAGGGTAATGTCTCCATAGACGTTGAACTCAAAGGAACAGGCTAAAACACTATTCACATATTGAACATATGTAACGATACCAGGTTCAAAAACATGAGTTGATCTTACCTTTTCGAAATGAAAAATGAATTTCATGTACAGCCACATAAAATGATCAAAGAACAATTTTAAATTATAAACAGAGTCTTTAAATTTCAGAGGCCAAACATCAAACAGACATAAATTTGTCGCATAAAATTTAGGATGCTTAAGTTCCGCACATATCAACCTAAAACAATAAATTCCAGGTTTGAACACACTAGTTTGATTACTTACGCCAAAGTGTTTTAGTAAATCAAACATGTCAAACCAAAAAGGTTTTCGTGTCCATAGATACAAACATTCAAATCTCTTTATATTCATCAAATCAAACTTGCACAAATTCATGGATTTGTCACATGACAATAATGGATGCACAAAATTATCATATTTGAAAAATTGAATCGCTTTTCGTGAAAACCCGAAATCATGCAAAACCAAATCTTTAATTTGTCGTTCGTACCGAATAACATCAACCACATTCAAAGAATAGCAATTAATCGAATGAAAATAAGAGAATTTTTTTAAAACAAAGTCATTTTCAACAACTTTCAAACTTGATGGCCATGACTCGGTTTTTAAAAATTCCTTACCTCGCTTACCTTCAAGCTTGTGTGGTTCGATTTCAACTTCATCCTTACCTTTTTCGGTCATGCAAAAACGTCGCTCGTTAGGAAGATATTGAAGTTGATATTCGTCACAGAGATTTGTCAGAACCTGAAAAGAAGGAACAGAACAAAAACAAACATCACGGGGGTTAGTTAAAATTTCGTTCTCCTTTTCTTGTTCTCGCTCACTATCTTCATTTTCTCTCGTTTCTTCTTCAACATCTTTTTCTTTTTCAATTTTTTTCTCAATCTCAATTTCTTTTTCAATTTTCTTTTCTTCATTTTCTTTTTCTCTCACTATTTTGATTTCTTTTTCTTTTGCAATTTCTTTTTCTTTTTCGTTTTCTTTTTGTTTTCTTTCAATTTCTTTTTCAATCTCTTTCTCCTTTTCTCGCTCAATGGATTGCTTCATTTTGAATTGGTCTTCTTGCACTTGTTCCGGTGTGAACGGCGCTAAAGTGATTTTCCTTCCTTGATGCTTGAAGGAATACCTATTGGTACGTTCATCGTGAATGACCTTGCGATCCAATTGCCATGGTTCTCCTAGCAATAAATGGCAAACTTGAATAGGCACAACATCACAAAGGACTTCGTCTTGGTATCTTCCGATGGAAAATGCAACACGCACTTGTTGAGTAACTTCAAATTTGCCTTCAACACCAAGTCCTTGCAGTTGATAGGGTCGTGGATGCTTGGTAGTGGCCAAGCCAAGTTTTTTTACCGTTCGAATACTAGCCATGTTTGACCTACTTCCACCATCAATAATGAGGCAACAAACTTTATCGTGGACACGGCAACGCGTGTGAAACATATCTTCACATTGTGGTTCATTTTCCAATCTTTGAAGGATTGCACTAATCTTGATGTCAACTATAGTAGGTGTCAAATCTTCTTTATCTTTGTCGAATTGTCGAAATTCAGATCGCATTATCCTTTGCATTTCTTGTCTCCACATTTGGAATTCAAATTCAGAAAATTCTTCAGACATGCTTCAACAAAATATTAGAAAACAAAAGTTAAATTAGAAAGAAAAATAATTCTCACCACAAATCTCTCAAGTTCGCTCAAAAAGAAAAATTCACTCACTCGTGTTTGAACTCTCTTTTAGGCTTTTTTTTCGAATGAACTCACGCTCTCTTGCCTTTTACCACTCGACCTCGTCTCACAAATTCGTAATTCGTCTCGATAGACTTAATTTGCTGCTTGAGGGTCGGTTTCAAAATGGGTTACAAGGGATAACGTCGGGTGTAGGGTAGGCTAAATAAAGAAAAAAATTGGTTTAAAGTGTGGCGTTGGAATGGGTAAATAATGGTAGGAAGGGAAACTTGATGATCGGAGTAATAAGTGATAATGATAAAAACTCGCAAGACTTTTCACTTTTTTTTCTTCTTTTTTTTAACTCAATTTTTTTGTCACTTCTTTTTTTTCTTTTTTTTCGATTTTTTTTGAATTTTTTTTGAATTTCTTCTCTCTTTTTTTAAATCCAATACAATAGTAAACAAAATACAAGGAAGAGAAAAAAATTTAAATTCCAACTCAAATTTTTTTGATTTTTTTTGACTTTTTTTTTCGTTACGAACCTACTCCGAGCTTGATACGAATGTCGGCACTCCTCGTTTTAGTAGCTCTGATACCAAATGATGTGATCCGGCCCGATTGATTGAGTCGATTCACTTGATTGCCTAATCGTCGACGAGAAGTTTGTTCGATTTTGTAGATAGATGGAGTTAGATGATTTTTTTATAGCGGAAGTTGAGAAAATGGGTTCAAAAGATGGTTTGGATAGATGTTTGATAGGCTCGGTGAAATAAAGAAATATTGTTTATAATTTAATAGTTAAAATGGAATGGAAAAATAGAACTCAAGCGAAGAACGATTCAATACTATATGAAGTATTGCCCCGGGACTTATATTGCTCAAGGTGGATTAAATGGATTGTCGAAGATGGACCTTGACCCGTTACCTATAAAGAGGTAGGAACCAAAGGTATAAAAAGGTGGATGAACGCCACACCAGGATGGTGATAAGTTCAAGAAGGCGGGTTGACGCCACTAGCGAGCTAGATAAGTCAGAACGAGACTCGTACGAAATAGGATAGGAGGAAACCTCACAATCAAGTTTTCAATAATCAAATTCTGTAACCTTTTTACAAAGAGAAAAGAACTATTTATAGATTACATTAGATAGCCAAATAGACTAAGTAAATTCGGCTTTAATTGAATTAAACTAATCTAGAAATGTATCTTTAAAGGCTATGTCCAAATTCGGCTGAATGGTACTTCAATAGGCAGCTTCATGGCTAAGGAAATAAACTTGAAGGCTTGGAGAATGTATGGGAGAGCAATGGACATGTCTAGGTTCGGCCAAGGTGTGAATGGACACTCCAAGAGATGCCTTTTGGCTGAATAGGTACTTAGGAGATCAATGGACAGCAACCGATGCATGTAAGTGAATATTCATGCATTCTTCCATTCATTGTATTAAATCATTCATGCATCATCCTTACGTTCATTGAACCAGCCCATTCATGAATCATCTTTAATTGTGTTCCCACATCATGCATTGTAAGTAGACGTTCATGCACCTAGCTTGAATGAATCTCCACATTCGGCTATACCTACATGAAACATGAACAAATTAATTAAAAATAGTTATATTAATTAACACATAAATTTAAAATAGACAAATTTAATAAAGTCTTAAGCTAAACATATTAAATTCGGCTAAGACAACTTTAAAAACATGAAATAAATCAAAACATAATTATGAGCTGTAATAACTCAAACTAAGTTAATAAAATACTTTAATTATTCAACCAATAAAATAAATGAGCTGAATTGTAGCTAAATTGAGCTCGATTGAGCTGAAATGAGCTCAATTGAGCTGGTCGGAGTTGAAACGAGCTAGAAAAGCTAAAATGGAGCTGAAATTAGCTTGCACTAAGGTGCATGGTTTCTTCAAGGAGTTGGATCGAGCTTCCTCATCTTCAACAAGCTGATTCTCCTTCCAAAACTTGAACAACAAAGCTAAAACAACTTCATGAAATCGCTTGGACCTAGCTCGGGTCATTGGTCCCTTTGGAAGCTCGAGGGAATCAAGACGAGGACTTGATAGGGCTTGGGGCGTGGTCACATCAACTTATCCATGGATTTTATTCTAGGTTTGCCTCGAACTAGGAAAGGAAGAGATAGTATATTTGTCGTTGTTGACAGGTTTTCCAAGAAGACACATTTTATTCCTTGTCACAAAACAGATGATGCTACACATGTGGCAGACTTATTTTTTAAATAGGTGGTAAGACTTCATGGCATCCCTAAAACAATTGTTTCTGACAGAGATGTCAAATTCCTTAGCCACTTTTGGAAGGTATTGTGGGGTAAGCTTGGTACGAAATTACTGTATTCAACTACATGTCACCCCCAAACCGATGGCCAAACTGAGGTAGTTACTTGAATTTTAGGAGCCTTATTACGATCTGTTGTGGGAAAGAACATTAAAAATTGGGAAGAATGTTTTTCATTTGTTGAATTTGCATAAAATAGATCTATTCATTCTACAACTGACTATTCTCCATTTGAACTTGTTTATGGTTTTAACCCACTAACAGTACTTGATCTTACGCCATTACCACTAGAACATATTGTTAATTTAGATGACGAATAGAAAGCTGAGTTGGTGAAATCCTTACACGAGAAGGCTAGGCAACAAATAGCCAAAACAAATGATGTCAACACCAACAAAGCAAATAAGTTGTGCTTGAACCTGGAGATTGGGTTTGAGTCCATATGAGGAAAGAATGATTTCCTACAAAAAGAAAGACCAAGTTGGACCCAAGAGGCGATGGGCCTTTCCAAGTACTCGAGCGGATCAATGATAATGCATACAAAATTGACCTACCCGGTGAGTACAATGTAAGTTCTACTTTCAATGTCGTTGACTTATCTCCGTTTGATTTTTAGATTCGAGTATGAACTTTTTGAGGAAGGGGGGAATGATACGAGTCACAAAGGCCCAACTCAAGCTCAAGAACGTGATGGGCTTAAACTACCACAAGCCCAATAACAAGATCAAAGGCCAAGCAAATGCGTACGAAACTAAATGGAACCATTCAAGACTTCATTAGCAAGGCCTTAGATGCGTATACGAAGGAAAAAGAAAATCAAGATTCACTTTCTTATTTTCAAGAAAATCAAGAAACCGAATCTTGGTCCAATTTTGCTGTTTTGAGCGATTTTAAGAATCAAGAAAATCAAGATTTCAAATCTTGGAAATCTTGGTCCAAGAAACTGAATCTTGCAGCCAAGGCGCATTGGGTCTCAATTACGAGCATCAACGAACCAATTTTGGGAAAGAACGGATTACAAGCCCAAGTCCTTGAAGATACGGCCCAATAAGATGTTCCAAGCCCAATCCAGAAATTTAAATCGAACTTAGTTGAAAATCAGGCCAAATTGTCAAAGTTGCCAAATTTGTTAAGTTTTAATTCTTTAAATACTTAGTTTAAATTTTTTGACTTTATAAATTAATTTCTATGTAAACATTCAGTCCAAGAGGCCCATTTAAAAAGCCTTGGCCGAATTTTCCTTTAGAATCGAATAATTAGGATTTTTTTAGTTTTCCCTAATAGGGTTAGGAATGGAATAGAGGACTATATATGTAAGGCTTGGCCGGCTACACAATACACATTACATTAAAATTTCAGATTTTTGTTGAGTGAAAATTCTCGTAGAGTTTCTCCAAGAATCCTCTCTTGAGTTTTCTTTAGAAGTAGTTTTAACAATCTTTTTGATTGTGGGAGCCATCTTCAGCCTTCTTTTGTCGTGTGCTTACATCGGAGGGGAGATTAGAGCCGTTTGAAGGGAATTCTGAAATCTTTTATTTGATTTCAAGGCTTCTTAGGCCTTTTCCTTATCTTTATTGCTGTTTATTTTTCTTTAGATTTTTCTGCTTGTGCCGATTCATTGATTAACTTGTTTTATTCATTCTTGTTGAGTTTCAAGCCCTTTTCAGTCTTCAAGTAGCTAATCGGCACCCTTCTTGGCAGCATGAAAATATTTTCTATTCATAATTTGCAATTGATCTTGCCGCCCTATTATCCTATCTCTGATTCAATTCGGTTTGCTGAGTTTTTAAATTAACTTATTGTTTTGTGTTCAATTGTTAGATTATGCTGATTGGATTCTTTCTTGAAGTTCAATTTCGTGTTCTTGGCTTCCAACAATCCCCTATTAATAAGTGTTTCGGTTCTTGGCTGATTCTTTATTGTTTTGGGGTTTTTGTTTTAGATTTGGAATTCTAAGATTTAATTTTTCTGTTTCATTTCATATCTAAGCATCTAAAGCTTTCGTAGGATTTTCCCGTGACTTGACAACTCGATCTTGGTCCGCGTACGACCCCCTATCATATTTCTTTCACATTGCATGACATATTTTCACATGTATTGGCTATTCGATTCAAAGCTTTCACACCTTAAAAGACTGCTCAGTAACTCTTTAATTGCTGGTCACTTTTCAGCAATAGTTGCAACTTAAATGAGCTCCTTTAAGCACATTAGCCAAACCTAGCTACTGCCATGCACTTCCCAAGCTTCCAACTTCATTGCTTTTTCTAGAAGCTGACCATTGGAGCTCCTCATTCAGCTGAACCTTGCTAGGACAATTAAATGAATTTTGTTTGCTTAATTCTTAAGAATACATTTGACTATTCAGCTAGCTTAAGCTTTGCCTATAAATAGTTGTTACTTCATTTTGTAAAAGAACTTTTGGGATATTGTTAATGAATTGCTACTGAATTTGTGAGTCATTTTTCTCTAAAATTTCATTTGAGACCTATAAGACTTATCTAGCATCTAGTGGCATCTACCCAACTCTGATTTCAGAACTTATCACTCTCTAAATTGAGTGTGGCATTCAACTTTATACCTTTGGTTCATACTTACCTAAGTATCGGGTCAAGGTTCCAAATTACCATTTCGAACTCTTTTAGGTCCTATAAGTTTCGGGTCAACACTCAACTTTAGTGTTGGTTCATTCTTGACCTTTTGAGCCGTTTGTACCAATTCCTATCCATTCATTTCATTTTGACCAAAAACCACACCATTATCGTACGTAAACCAAAAGCCATTTCGTACTTAAACTTAAATCATTACGTGCCTAAACCTAAACTGTCTTCGACCAAATTTAACCATTTCCTTCTAGCCTAACTAAATAGATATCCCATTTCTATCTTCGAGCCAATTCGAATTCCGTAAACCCAAACTTAGCCTATTCTGTTCTAATCTTTAAAACCAAGTCTTACTTCTTCGTTCAATGATCGGGAACTAATCGACTCGGCTTAAACCACTAAATTGAGATTGCATCATTTGGTATCAGAGCTTGTTAAAACGAGAAGTATGGACGTTCAACATCAACCCAGAATAGGCACGTGAAAAAAATTCAAAAAAATCAAAATTAAAAAAATATATACGAAATTAAAAAATTCGTGATTTAAAAAAAATCAAAATTATACAAAAAATGTTCAAACAATTTGTCCCAAGCTTTGTGAATTAAGAAAGATTGTTACTTCCTGTAGCCCGATTACCTTTCTTCCTTCTTTTCTTTCATTCACGCCACACTTTTACGAACCATTCTTGTTTCTTTTAGCCAACCATTTAAACTAACGTTGATCCTTTGCAAACCTTTCTGAAGCTGACCCCCTAGTGATGTGATCCGGCCCAGATTAATTGAGTCGTTTCACATAATTGCCCGATCGTCGACGAGGAATAGTTGAGTTATCAAAAATAGGATGAAATAAGGCTAAAGATGCGGAAGCTTTCAAATGGTTTTAAAAGGTTGGCTAAGGTGATGGTAAATTTATAAGGGTAGTAGGCTTGATTTAAGGATAAAAATAAGAAAAAATGGAAGTTGATAAATGAAGGCTCGGTTTTGTAAAAAGATATTATAGTTGGGTAAAATCTAGGATAGTCGGTGGAATGGATAAATGAGCTTAAACACCAGAAACAATTCAACACTAAAAAGTGTCACCCCGATTTCTATTCGGTTCAAGGTGGGATTACGGAATTGTAGAAGGGTTGAACGCCACACCAAAGCAAGGTGATAAGTTCAAAAGAGAACGATAGACGCTACTAGCACGCTAGATAAGTCAGATTGAAACTCGTACGAATTTAGAGAGGAGAAAACTCACTCTTTGAGCAAAGTTCATTCAAATGATCAAAAGTCAAAAGTCCTTTTACAATGAAAATGAACAACTATTTATAGTGTTCAGCTAGGTAGCCGAATGGCCAAAACAAAGACTTAATGTCTAAGTAATTAATTAGGCTAGAAAAATGCTAGAAAATTTTGGAAATAAAAAACTAAATTGCTGGAGCTAAATTCAGCTGAATTTGAAGCTCAAGGGACGATTTCTAGAAGAGCAAATGCACTTGGAGAAATGGCAGCAGCTAGGTTTAGCCAATTGAGCTTAAATGAGCTCATTAAAATGTAATTCTTGGCTGAAAAGAGACCAGCATTAAAGGTGAACGTGAACAGCCTTGAAGGTGTGAAAAAGGAGTTGGAAAAGTCTTTGGAAGTGTGAACAATGATCAGCCAAATGGTCCTTGGTGTGAACTCCAAATGTGAACGCATAGGTGCTGTTTTGGGAAGTGCATCGGCCAGCTTTTGGAGAATGAATTTAGTTGCTCTTCTTGGCTGAATTAACACCTTGAATTATCATAAAATGAGCCATATCCATGAATCCAACCATTCATGTATAATCCCATACGTTGTATTGAACCATTCATGCACTTGGACTTTAATGCTCCTTCATGCATTCAGCCATCCTACAAGAAAAAAACATGAACTAAATTAAGTGCAAATGTATATTCGGCTGAACTAAATGGTATTAAGACAAATTAAATATAATCCAGCCACCTAATTAAATTCGGCTAACACAACATAATTATAACATGTAATAAGCTGACAAGTAATTAAGAGCTGTAACTAAATTAACTAATTAACTTAAATAATTAATTTATTCCAGCAAATAAAATTAATTTAGCTAAAGAGCTAATAATAAGCTGAATTGAATTTAAACCAAGCTCAAACGAGCTGAATTAAGCTCATGTGAGCTAAAATAAAATTCGGTGAGCTGAACCAAGCTAAATGGAGCTTGAGGAGCTGAATTCAAGCTGAAATCAAGGGCATCCTTGGCCAGGGTCGTATCACCTAGACTACGATAACGTCACATCGAGTCTCCTACGAAATCATGAGAGAAAGTCGAGTGGAAAAAGGCACGAGTATGAGAGCGCATTAGAGTGGAGGTAAACCTGAAAAAGAGCGCAAACATGAGTGTGAGTGACACTTACTTTTCTTTCTGAGTGAACGTAAGGTTTGTGGTGAGGTTATTTCCTTTAAATTTCATTCATGTCTAGAAGCCCGGAGAGGAATATGGCCGAAAAGAATGAAAGGTAACCTATTCATAATGTCCCGGATCTTAATCTACAAGCTTTGCTGCGAGAAATGGAGAGGGTATTCGATCGCAAGCTCGAGCCTATTCAAGAAAGGCTTGACTTAGTCGAAGAATGAGGCCTACGAGAGAGGACGCCTCAAAGTCCACAAAGGAACCGCGAAAGTTAACAAGATCCCGAGAAGACTTAGATGGCCCTAGTGATACTGATAGTGAACAAGGGTCTAATCTAACCGACCGATGGAGAGGCCAATGTCATCGAGGCCATAGGGAACGTGGACGTGTCGACAATGATCTAAAGAATATAAAACTTGCCATTCCTCCGTTTCAAGGCAAGTCTGATCCTGAAGCGTATTTGGAGTGAGAGAAAAAGATAGAACTCGTTTTTGATTGCCACAACTACTCGAAAGCCAAAAAGGTAAAGTTAGCAGCAATTGAGTTCTTCGACTACGCTATGATTTGGTGGGACCAACTCACCACAAGTCGACGAAGAAATGGCGAGTGACCCATAGCCACTTGGACAAAATGAAGGCACTTATGCGGAGACGATTCATTCTATCATACTATCATAAAGAGCTTTGTCAGAAACTCCAAAGCCTTTCTCAAGGGTTGAGGAGTGTAGAAGACTATTACAAGGAGATGGAGATTGTGATGATCCGCGCCGATGTCCAAGACGACCGAGAAGCAACGATGGCACGTTTCTTGGCGGGACTTAAATGGGACATAGCCAATGTTGTAGAATTACAACATTATGTCGAAGTGGTGGACATGGTACACATGGCCATCAAGGTGGAAAAGCAATTGAAACAAAAAGGCATCGTTCAAAGCTATCCTACTGCGACTTCATCTAAATGGAGAGATACGATCTCGGCTCGGGATGTTTCTATTGAGTTGCCACAAGGGCCTATAACTAGGTCACGAGCTAAGAACTTTAAAGAAGCTTTGGCAAGCTATGTGGATCGAGTTTGGAGAGAACAAGAAGCTGATTCTATTCTTCATGAAAGGAGTAACCCAATAGGCGATACTTGCAATTTATTGCAAGTTGAACTGAAATTTTAATAAACTCATCTTTAGTTAAATAATTGAGTTGCTGATCATTTAATCAACTCATCTTTGTTTAATTAATAAGTGATTCATTATTGAACTGTTATTTACTTAAGTGTTGTTTTTAATTAATCTAGCATCCAGAATTATTTATTGAAGTAAGAGTTAAGTTTATTTAATGTTGCTTCTTAAATTGTTGCTGGAATAATAAATGCTTGAGTTGAGTTCATCTATTTAAGTTGAATAATTATTTTTGATATGTGTTTAATATGCTTAATAAGTTCATTTTAATGTTTTTATTGCAGGAGTTATTTTCAGCTCACAACGGTTACTTTTCAAAGCTGTTACAAATTTAAATGAGGAGACCTTTCAAGTGCTAACTGAACACAAATGAAGTTGTTGTTACAAAGGTGGTTAATACTCCATTAAAGGATGTTTTAAAGAGCATTTTATACTCCTTAAATTCGGCAGCAACCCTTTTAGCATCCTACTGTTTTGTTCTTTTAAAAAAAGAATAAATTCAGCATTCAAAACTTCTTTAAGGAGATGATGTCCATTCGGCTACCCATGGGACAACTCAAGAGTCAATTTCAAGCTTTCATGAACATTCATTCAGCTAAATTGAAGAGAATTCAATGGAGAAGTTATTTCTTTCAAGAATGCCAAGAGTCTTGGATTTTAAATCAGCTTTTAATTAGTACAATAAGTGAATGCTTGAGACTATTTGGCTACCTTATTTTAGCACTCTAAATAGGTGTATTCAGACTTTGTAAAGGACAACTTTGAATTTTGAATGAAACTCTGTTCATTTGGTGAGAATTGCTTTTCTCCAATTTTGTTCAAAGACTTGTTGGCTTATCTACACAGCTAGTGGCGTCAACCTGCTCTTTGTTTATTCCGAACTTATCACTTTATCAAGTGTGGCATTCGAACCTATACCGAGGTTCCTATCTTTCTAAATAGTGGGTCGAGGTTCTCGTTTGAAATTTTCTATCCATCTCATTAAACGTATAAGTGCTGGGTCGACACTTGTTAGTGTTGGTTCTTACTTGTTTCTTGAGCCATTTAACTCTTTCATTTTATCAAATCTGAACACATCCATTATAACCATTTTTTTCTTAACCTTTGTTGTTATAAAACCATATTAAGCCTATTTTATCAAACTTATTTGGTAGCCAATCATTTGTTCCTTACTTCATTGTAGACGATTGGGAAACAGAAATACAACTCGACTCAACACGGAGGTGGTTCGTATCATTTGGTATCAGAGCTATTAAAACGAGAAGTACGGACTTAGAAAGACAAGCCGTAATAGGTTCATGAATTGCAAAAAAATCAAAAAAATTCAAGTTGTATTGGAAGTTTCTCATTGTTTTTGAAGTTTTGAAAAAAACAAAATTTCAAAAAAAAAAAACAAAGTGTTGGAAATTTCCCGATTCACAAAAAATTGATTTCCTACCCCAACTCTTCTACCTCAACGCCACACTCAACCTACCCTATTCCTATTCATTTTTCCCTTTGTTTCCCAAATTTCTGACCGACCCCTAAGCCTACGATTATGGCTTGGCAAGTCTACTTACAAAGTCACGAGAAAAGAAGAAGTGGAAAAAGGCACGAGAGCGTGAGCACAATAGAGAGGAGGTAAAAGCCAACGTACGAATGCAAACACGAGTGTGAGTGTTATCATTTTCTTTCTTTCCGAGTGAATATAAGGTTTGTTGTGAGGTTTTAATTATTATCTTTCTTTAGTTCTGATTTGTTTAATTTGTTTTATATCACAAAATTTCTGATCAAAATATGGAGGAGCGACAAGAACGACAACCTGTTCGAAATGTTCTAGAACTTAATCTTCAAGCCATGTTACGCGAGGTGAAGCGACTCTTTGACCGGAAGCTTGAGGCTATACAAGAAAGGTTGGACATGGTTGAAGAGAGAGAACGTCGGAGAAGGACACCTCAAAGTCCCCCTAGAAATCATGGCCAACAACAATTTAATGAAGATGATCTGCTTGAACTTAGTGGGGCTGAAAGTGACGAAGGGTCCAATGTGAGTGTTCAATGAAGAGAACACCAGAATCGAGGCCAAAGAGATCAAAGACGAGAATATGATGATCTCAAGAATATAAAGTTGTCAATACCTCCTTTTCAAGGTAAATCTGACGCTGAGGTGTATCTAGAGTGGGAGAAAAAGATTGAATTGGTATTTGATTGCCATAACTATTCCTAGAATAAGAAGGTTAAACTAGCCTCAATCGAGTTTTCTGATTATGCGATGATCTGGCGGGATCAATTCACCACTAGTCAAACTTCAACCGCGAGGCAATGATGGCTAGTTTTCTAGCTAGACTCAATCGTGATATTAATAACGTAGTCAAACTTCAACCTTATATTGAGGTGACGGACATGGTACACATGACCATCAAAGTGGAAAAACAAATGAAGCGAAAAGGTGCTAATTGAGGTTTTTCCACTACAAATTCTTCAAGATGGGGACAAGGCGTTAGCAAAAGTTTCCCATCAAACCGAACAAAGGAGTCCACGGGGATGCCCAAAACAAACAAGTCTTTGGCCGAATCAAGCAAAGGAAAAGCCATTAAGAGCTCGTCCAACCGTTCAAGAGATATCAAATGCTTTAAATGTTTGGGGAGAGGACATATCGTGTGATACAGAGGCACGCGCGGACCAAGATCGAGTTGCCAAGTCACGAGAAACTCCCACGAAAGCTCTAATCGAACAGATCTGAAATCAAAACAAAGAATAAGATTAAAAACAAATCAGATCTGGAAATTAAGATCCCCAAAACAATCAAGAACAGCCAAGAATCAAAGATCTTATGAATAGATGTTTTCGGAATGAAAAAACACGAAATCGATCTCCAAGATTGATTTTCAACAAGCCGAATCTGTCTAAGAACTAAACCGATGAATAAAGCCCCAAATTCCAGCAACTTGATTTTCCCAAAATTCCAGCAACCTAAAACAGTCAGTTTTGACAAGAAGAATTCGACAAGATTAATTGGAAAAGATAAGTTTAGTCGAATTTGGCTACCAAGAATGAGTACCGATCGATCTTTTTGAGTAATAAAGATGACTGGAAATCACAATAAGAATAAACAAGTTAGATCAAAAGAATCCGCATAAACATAATTTAAAAGAAAAGAATGAACAGCAAGAAAGTAAATTGAAGTCCTAAAGATCCTTGAAATCCCGAAAGATTTCACAAATCTCTTCAAACGGCTCTAATCTCCCCTCCAAAGAATATCGATGGCAAGAAGAAGGTTGAAGATGGCTCCCACAATCAAGAGATTGTTAAAACAACTTCTAAAGAAAGCTCAAGAGAGAATTCTTGGAGAAAACCCCAAAGAAAATTCTGCACTCTAACAAACTGAAATTTAATGTATTGAATGATAATAAGATGTTTACAAAGGGTGGCTGGCCAATGCTTATATAGGCCTCCAACAAATCCTAATCTAATTAGAAAACTTAAAAAATTTAAACTTAATTAAAAAAAAACAAAGGAAAATTCGGCCATGCATCCTATTGGGCTGTTTTGGGCCGAATTTAACATGTGATATTCCTAAAACTTAAAAATTAACTTAAACAACTAAAATGTTTACAAATTGGGCCCTTTGACATTTTGACCTGATTTTCAACTAAATATGTATGGATTTCTTGATTGGGCTGAGAATTTGCTTATTGGGCCTCGCCTTTAAGAATTTGGGCTTGTGATCCATCTCCTACCGAAATTGGGTCGTTGACGCTCGTAATGGAGATCCAACGCGCTTTGGCTGCAAGATTCGGTTTCTTGGACCAAGATTTCCAAGATTTGAAATCTTGATTTTCTTGATTCTTGAAATTGCTCCGAACAGCAAAATTGGGCCAAGATTCGATTTCTTGATTTTCTTGAAAACAAGAAAGTGAATCTTGATTTTCTTGATTTGAGCCCATCACCTTCTTAAGCTTGGGTTGGGCCTTTGTGACTCGTATCATTCCCCCCTTCCTCAAAAAGATTCGTCCTCGAATCTAAAAAATCAAATGAACTCGACTTTCCTCGATCGAACGGGACTAATGGCATTTGAGTCCATTGAAAAGAATAGCCATGAAATAGTAAATAGCAACACAAACAAGCTTGTAGTCCAATTATAAGCATAATAGAACAGGTATAACGCATGTGAATGGACAGATTCAGATTACCATGCATTAATCGACGGTTTATAGATTCACTCACACATGCATTATCAAAAACAAGAATCTTTTTATCAACCATCAAAATAGATTTATCATCAATAAATAAAATAGGACAGTCAAGCACGTTTCGATCTAAGTGTTCATCAACACGATCTTTGTCGCTATCCGAGGAGTACAAAAGTGTTTCAAAGGTTTCAAGCATCTTACCTTGATAAGTAAAAGAATAAGGGTCAATTTTACCTTTTTCATTTAAAACAAACCTTCGTTCATCGGGGGCATAGTGTAGTCGAATCTCCGTTGTTGAGTTAACCTTTGTCAAATGGAACTCAAACTTCATGTACAACCACATAAACTGTTTAAGGCACGAATATAAATTGAAAACAAATTTGGAAAATTTCGTTACCTTATTCTCCAAAACAGATTTGGACAAATTCGAGGATTTTACACAAGGTAAATCAAGAGAATAACAAATCACGCTTCTTTTCGTAATGACTTTATCAACCACAATCGAAGAGTAACAATTAATCCGATCAAAATGAGGGAATCTTTTAAGAACTAAGTCACCAAAAGTTTTATCAATAATTTTCAAATCTGCACTGGACTCGGTTTCTAAAATTTCCTTACCTCGCTTACCTTCGGGATCATGTAGTGTGATTTCATCTTTGCCTAAGTTGATCGTATGAAAGCGTCTTTCATTTGAGAGGTATTGAAGTTGAAAGTTATCTTTCGATCTTTCGGGAACCTGAAAAGTAGCAACACAAGAAAAATTCATATCTTGGTTAGTGGAAACATTCCTCACTACCCTTTCCACGTCTTTTTCTTTTGTTTCTTTTCTAATTCATTTTCTCTTCTTTCTTCAATTTCTTTTTCACTCTCAATCTCTTTTTGCTCTTTTTCATTCTTTTTTCTTTTTCCTCACTTGTTTTAACAGAATTTTTCAGTTTGATTTGGTCCTCATGGACTTGTTCCGGAGTGAGCGACACTAAGGTGAGTTTCTTTCCTTGATGCTTGAAAGAATACCTATTGGTACGACCATCGTGAGTGACTTTTCGATCCAGTTGCCATGGTTCTCCTAGCAACAAATGGCAGGCTTGAATAGGCATTACGTCGCACACAACTTCGTCTTGATACTTACCGATAGAAAAGGCGATGCGCACTTGTTGAGTGACCCTAAATTGGCCTTTGTTGCTAAGCCCTTGTAGTTGATAAGGTTGTGGATGCTTGGTAGTGGTTAAGCAAAGCTTTTCCACCATCGTCGTGCTGGCTATGTTCGAGCAACTTTCACCATCAATAATAACTCTACAAAGCTTACCTTGTACATGGCAGCGAGTATGAAAGAGATGTTCTCGTTGCTGCTCGCTCTTTGGTTTTGCCAAAGATGATTGTCCACGATCATGAAAATCATCATCCATTCTAGGGACACGTTGAGGGCTGCACCTATAGGGCTGGTTATCCCTATCTTCCTTAATTGGATCTCGATATTGATGTTTTTGATTCACTCGTACCTCATTCAAAGTAGTATTCAATGCTTGAAGTGTAGCATTTATTTGTGTGATTGCAGCAGTATGTTCGTCTAACTGTTGTTGGACTTTCATAAGTGCATCATTATTATCACCTTTAGACATCTTCAAAACCTGTAAAAAATAAACACTCAACACTCAAAAATAAAAATTAGCAAACCTCACCATTAGTCACTCAAAAAGAAAAATCAAATTCTCAATGAGGTCGAATTCAATCTTGTGAGTTCTTTATCAGAGTTTATATCAACCAATTAGAGAGTGTGAACCAAACTACCAAAGAATCCTAATTTGCACTAGGATGCCAAAAACTGACGAGACACCAAGTGATTCGTGTTGCACCGAGGAAGGAGTTGTTCACACGTGTAAATCCTACTAACACAAGAAACAAGAAGGTGTTAGATAACGTAACGGAAGAATAAAAGCAAACAAATGAAAACCTACAGCTAAGAATCAATAAAAATTGCTGAAAATAGAAAACCTGAAAAACTGCGGAGTAACTTGACAACTTCGTTTGAGGTGTTCCTGATCTCTAAAAATCACGAAATTAAATCTTGAATGTCCTTAAATATTTAATTTTTGATCTGGAAATTTTGGGCACCAAATTCAACCCCTGAATCTTTTTTTAAATTTTTATTGAATTTCGTATTTTTTTTTTTGACTTTTTTGACTGATTTTTTGCGGGAATAATTTTTTTGTATTCAATCACAGTGCCAAAAACATGTATGTAAAATTTCAGATCAATCGGACAACGTTTACCCACTCAAATGAATTTTTTTGAACAATTTTTCTGGGTAAAACTGCTGTTTGTGCTTTAAAAAATAGAGATCAGTTTAGAAATCAACCAAGAACACCCAAAACGCCCAAAATCTGATACCAAATGGTACGGAGGCGCGCGGACTAAGATCGAGTTGCCAAGTCACGGGAAACTCCTACAAAAGCTCTAGACGAACAGATCTGAAAATTAAAACAAATAACAAGATTAAACTAATCAGACCTGAAATTAAATCCCCAAATTCAATTAAAGGAGCAGCAAGAAACAAAGAAATAGAATAGATGAATCAAACGAAATTGGAAGTATAGAAAGATTGCGAATCAGTCAACAAATTGATTCGGCCAAGAATGCCCAATTTCCAGCAATCAATTGATTCCCAAATTGAAAGAAATCCAATCGGCCAAACCCTAGGAATTGGGGATTTTTGGGTTCGAATGGGTGCTGCCAATAGGAAAACAACTTAAACGATGAGATCTTGAGTTTAATCAATGCTGGAAAACAAACAAGAACAGCAAAATATTAGATGAGAAATCGGCACAAGTATAAGCAAAGAAAAGTAAAGAAAGAAATCAAAAACAGCAAGAATTAAAGGATAAGTCCTAAAGATCCTTGAAATCCCGAAAGATTTCACAAATCTCTTCAAACGGCTCTAATCTCCCCTCCAAAGAATATCGATGGCAAGAAGAAGGTTGAAGATGGCTCCCACAATCAAGAGATTGTTAAAACAACTTCTAAAGAAAGCTCAAGAGAGAATTCTTGGAGAAAACCCCAAAGAAAATTCTGCACTCTAACAAACTGAAATTTAATATTGAATGATAATAAGATGTTTACAAAGGGTGGCTGGCCAATGCTTATATAGGCCTCCAACAAATCCTAATCTAATTAGAAAACTTAAAAAATTTAAACTTAATTAAAAAAAACAAAGGAAAATTCGGCCATGCATCCTATTGGGCTGTTTTGGGCCGAATTTAACATGTGATATTCCTAAAACTTAAAAATTAACTTAAACAACTAAAATGTTTACAAATTGGGCCCTTTGACATTTTGGCCCAATTTTCAACTAAATATGTATGGATTTCTTGATTGGGCTGAGAATTTGCTTATTGGGCCTCGCCTTTAAGAATTTGGGCTTGTGATCCATCTCCTACCGAAATTGGGTCGTTGACGCTCGTAATGGAGATCCAACGTGCTTTGGCTGCAAGATTCGGTTTCTTGGACCAAGATTTCCAAGATTTGAAATCTTGATTTTCTTGATTCTTGAAATTGCTCCGAACAACAAAATTGGGCTAAGATTCGATTTCTTGATTTTCTTGAAAACAAGAAAGTGAATCTTGATTTTCTTGATTTGAGCCCATCACCTTCTTAAGCTTGGATTGGGCTTTTGTGACTCGTATCATCGCGAGTCAGTGTCCAAACCGGAACACCATGATATTGTGTGCTGATGGTGAAATTAAAACGGAGGATGAAAAGGAAGATGAGGCCGAATTGAATTACGACGAAGAAGAGGATTTGGAACACCTTATTCAAGGAGAGTTGCTTGTAATCAAACGAAGTCTAAGTCTTCAAGGAGTGGAGAACGAGCAACAATGAGAGAATATTTTCCATTCGAGATGCCAAATCCAAGGTAAAATTTGTAGTATTATTATAGAAGGTGGAAGTTGCACGAATGTTGATACAATCTGGCCCGAGTTAATCGAGTCATTTCGCGAAGTTGCCCAATCGTCGACGAGGAGTAGTTGGAGTTGTCAAAATTGGGTGATTTAGGCTAAGGGTTGTGGAAGCTTTGAGAGGGGTTTAGATGAGTGGTTTGGTGTTGATAGGTTCGGTTTAGAATAGAAACAAGGTAGGTTAGAAAAAAGGTAATTGATGGAGATGGAAAATAGAACTTAAACGTCAAGAATGTTCAATACTAAAAAGTATTGCCCGAGTCTTATATTGCTTAAGGTGAAATTTGATGAAAGATAGAAGCGGACCTTGACCCGTTACCTATATGGAGGTAAGAACCAAAGGTATAATAATATGGTTGAACGCCACACCAGTTCGGTGATAAGTTCAATGGAGTTCGGATTGACGCCATTAGCAAGCTAGATAAGTCACTTCGAGACTCGAATGAAAGAAGAGAGGAGGTAACCTCACAAGAACAAAAGTTCTATTAAGTTTTAATAATCAAATTCTGTAACCTTTTACAATAAACAAGTAAGCTATTTATAAGCCTAAAATGCCTATTGATATTCGGCATCTATGTTGTTCACATTAACTTAAATCCTGTTCACATAGGTATTTAACATGTTCACACAAAAAGCATTAAAATTCGGTTCATGCTTGAAAATGGTACATGAATTAGCCGAACCATCATGATGCTTCACTTGATGCATTCATGCATCCTTATTTTCATGAGCAAATGGCCCGATTTGGGGACAAATCGCTTTAAAGAAGGAGGGGATGATACGACCATGCCTTGGGCACACTTTTGGACCAGCTCCCTAAGCTTTGCTTGCAAACCCATGCGAGCTGAATTAGTTCAATTCCTTCTCATTGAGCTCCATTTAGCTCGTTTCCAGCTCACTCGAGCTCAAGTCAGCTCATTCGAGTTCAATTCAGCTCAACCTCAACCCAATGAGCTTATTTTTAGCTTTCTTTAGCTTGCATTTATTTTGCTGAAATAAACCATTTAATTTGTCTTCAGTTGAATTGATGCAACCTTAGCCCGGGAAATTACTACCGAATCCATTGAGCTGCCACGAGGACCAATAACTCGATCACGAGCTAAGAGATTTCGAAATGCAATAGCAAGCTATGTGGAACGAGCTTGGGAAGAGGGAGTGGCCGGATTTGATAGTCGTGCTTCAAACCGTTCAAAAGGCGTTACTTGCAATTTATTGCAAGCTGAATTTGTTTCTTTTAATTAACTTGTTTTAGTTTAATAAATAAGTTGCTGATCAATTAATTTAACTTATCTTAAAGTTTTAATACATGAGTTAGTTATTGAACTTTATTAAATAAGATGCTTCTTAATTGATCTAGTTCCTAGGATTATTTATTGATGCATAAATTAAGTTCTTTAAATTATGCTTCTTTAATTAAACTAGTTGCTGGAATAATTATTGCATATATGTTTTAGTTCATTTATTTAAGTAAGTTTAATATGTGTTATGATTAATAAGTGTTTTAATGTGTTTAATAAACTCATTTTAATGTGTTTATTACAGGTGACTTTTTAGCTTATAGTGGTTACAATTCAAGGCTGTTACACATTTAATAAGTGGTTGTTCAAGTTCTTTTGAGTTACAATTAAAGGGGCTGTTAAAAAAAGGAGCTTAAAGATCATTAAAAGGAGTTTTTAAAGAGCATTTTATGCCCTTTAAAATTCAGCAGTAACTCTTCTACTTCCAGCCGTTTTTGGAGCTTTTAAGAGAAATTAATCAAGCCTTTGAATGTCATTAAGGAGCTGGTAGGAGATGCTGTCTATTCAACAACCCAAGGACAACTCAAGAGTCATTTTCTAAGCCATTAAAGACATTCAAATCAGCTGAATTAAAGTGATTTTATGGAAGGAGTTATTTGGTTCAAAGAATAAGAAAAGACATCAGTTTTTTATGGCACATTAAGTGGATGTTTTTGACCATTCGGTTACCTTGTTCTAGCATTATAAATAGATGTAATCAGCCATAGAGGGAACAACTTTTTGCTGAATATAGATGAAATATTTGAATTGTGAGCTATCCAATTCTCTTTGTTCTTTCGGAATTGATTTGACTTATCAAGCATAGCTTGTGGCGTCCATCTTTTCTTTGTTGCTGAACTTATCACCTTTGGTGTGGCGTTCAATATACCTTTGGTTCCTATCATAGTTGATAGTGGGTCAAGGTTCCTTTCCTGTTTCCTTTAACCGAAAACACCTAAAGACCATTTTGAGATTCGGGTCAACAATTTGTTATTGTTGGTTCATTTTCGGTCTTAGCCAATTAATTTGTTATCGTTTCCTCTTTATTTTGTTTATTACCTTTGTTTGAAGCCATTATCTCTATTTTGTTTCATTTTAAAACCGAAACGAATCCATCCTTACTCAATTCACGATTGGGCAACACATACGACTCAAAACATCACGAGACGAGTTCATATCAAATTGGTATCAGAGCTAGCAAATTTGGAGTAAGAATCGACATTGTCGGCAATACGGTATAGTAGTTTCTTCAAAAAAAATTTCAAAAAAAAATAAAAAAAATTCAAAAAAAAATTCAAAAAAAAAATTTGATTTCCATTCAAACTCAAGAGATTGGATATCAAGTTGAAAAAAAATTCGTGAAAAAAAAAATTCGTGAAAAAAAAATTTTCGTGAAAAAGAAGAAGAAGCTAGTTTTGAAATTTTGTTGTTGTTTGCTACCCAAATTATAGTTATTACTACCTTCTACTATTTCGCCACATCCAACCTTTCATTTCTTGATTCAAGCCTACTTTCCTTTGTCCTACAATATTCTTACCAAGCCCAAACATCAAGGTTGTAAGCCGACCCACAACAACTGCTTTTTTAAGTTTAAATAATTCCTAAGAACTTAGAGAGGAGGAGTGAGTGGAAAGAGGCAAGAGAGTGGTGAGTTTATTCGAGAGTATAAAAGCCAAGGAAGTGAGATTTCTTTGTGAGTGGATGATGTGAGCTTGCCTACGAACCAAATGGAGAACGAACAAGAAGCCATCAAGCTACCCATTGGTCCAATAACGCGAGCTAGAGCTAAACGATTCAAAGATGCTATTTTAGCAATGGTGGAACGGGTTGAGGAAAATGATAGCAAGGAGTTTAAAAACGAGCTGAACATATTCAATTTCTTTGAAGCTGAATTTCGTTCTAGCTAATTAATTTGATGCTGGAATTTAGACCATTTAAATAAACATTTAAATAAGTTTCATTATAGCTTTTAAATATGTCTTAATTAATTTAAGTGTTTAATATGTCTTGATTTAGTTAAATTAAAGATGTCTTGATGTCATTTAGTTTGTCTAAATTATTACATGTTTTAAATTTGTCCAGCCGAATTTATGTGTTATGATTTGTTAATATTTAAGTTGTCTCAATGTTATTTAGGATGTTCACATTATACTTTAATTTAGTTCAGCTGAATTTGCTTGAAATTAATTAAGTTCATGTGTGTTTTTTTTGGTGCAGCCGAATTTGAAGGTGAATTGGATAGATTCATGCATGAAGATTCAATGGATGTAAAGATGCATGCATATTGGGTTCATGCACCTAACGATACATGCATGGAATGCATTAAAATTGGTGTGCTGATTTTTAAGTTTTCTATGTGTCCATTCGGCCAAAAGAGATGATTGTTCATTATCCAAAGCTGCCATTTATTTCCTTCACATTGCTAGAAATCTTTTGGCCATTCGGTTCAAGGTGTTCACACTTTAAGGCTCTTCAAAACCGTCCATTCACACCTGATATGGCTGCTCAAGTACTCTCTTTATTATTGGTAATTTTTCAGCAAGAGTTGCCTCTTGAATGCTCATTTAAACCCATTAGCTGAATGTAGCTGCTACATGCATCTCCAAGATCCATTTGCTTAAGGTGGAAGCTTCATAGTTGGTCACAATTCAGCCGAATCTACATTGCCCCATATTCATGAAGTTAAGCTAAATTTTAGTTCAATGTTTGCTTAGAAATTAAGTCTTGAACTTGTCTATTCGGCTACTAGTTGAAAGTCTATAAATAGTTTCTATTTTTCTTGTAAAAGGACTTTTTGACAAATCTCTGAATGAAATATCATTTTAGTGAGGCAATTCACTTTCTTTATTCTTCAAAGCTCAATTGACTTATCTTTACGAGTGGCGTCAATCTGACTTTGTTTCGAACTTATCACCATAAGGTGTGGCGTTCCAACTATACCGAAGGTTCCTATTTTCTAAATAGAGGGTCTCGGTTTTATCTACCATTTCTTTCCTTTTCTTTGAAACCTTTGAGCCCGGGTCCTTATTTGTTAATAAGGGTTTGTTCTTGTTTCATTGGAAACCATTTATCCCCATTTTGCTTCCTAATTCATTTAAAACCAATATAACTCATCTTATTGAATTTTGAACTAAATCGACACTACCTAAATTCGATCGGGAACATAATACGACTCATCACATCATCCGAATCGAGCTCGTATCAGTTGGTATCAGAGCTGGTTGAATTAGGTACGTAAATTGTAGATTCAAAAAAAATCAAAAAAAATCAAAAAAAATTGAAAAAAAAAATTGCATACGGTCTAGGTGCGGACGAAAAGAACGTGAAAGATCCGTAAAAAAAAAAAGAGTCTGGAGACACTTCAACAAAATTTTTTTCTAAAATCACATTCTACACTCCTTTATACCCATTTTAGTGAATTTTCACGCTATTAAAAAAATTTCAATTAGTGAATCCATTTTATACGCCACATCTTAAGCCTTTCTTTCTTTCGAGCCTACCCTAAACCATACGACTTTCCCTTGCAAAACCCCTTGAAGCCGACCCACAAGTGTGGATAAATCTAAGTAGCTTTTTAGAATATCGAGAGTTGGATTTGAGAGGTAAAAGGCAAGAGAGTACATCAAGATAAAAGCCGAAAATAGAGTGAAACACGAGAGGAGTGAATTCTTTTCTTGTAAGGAACAAATGGAGGAACGAAGCCAACGTGCAAACACCCCTCCTATTCCGAGAAGAGAGCGAGAACGTCCATGGCAACATGCAAATGATCTATATGAAGCAAGTGACGTTGAAAGTGATCGAGCTTCGCGACAAAGTGCAAGGCGACAAGGCCAACGAGCACGGGGACCAAGAGATCGAGAGAGGACCGATGATGATTTAAAAAACATTAAAATGGAGATTCTTGCTTTTCAAGGAAGGTCGGATCCCGAGGCCTATCTTGAATGGGAGAAGAAGGTGGAGTTAGTTTTCGAGTGCCACAATTACTCGGAAAGCAAGAAGGTAAAGTTAGTTGCTATAGAATTCTCCGAATACGCCATTATATGGTGGGATCAACTCACGATGAGCCGAAGACGCAATGGCGAACGTCCCGTGTCTACATGGGCAGAAATGAAAGCCATAATGAGAAAGCGATTCATTCCTGCTTACTATCACCGGGAGTTGTATCAAAAGCTCCAAAGCTTAACTCAAGGCCAACGAAGCGTGGAGGATTACTACAAGGAAATGGAAGTGACCATGATCCGCGCCGATGTGGAGGAAGATCGAGAAGCCACCATGGCTCGATTTCTCGCCGGCCTTAACCGAGATATTGCAAATATTGTGGAGCTACACCATTATGTCGAGGTCATTGATATGGTCCATATGGCCATAAAGGTTGAAAAACAATTAAAGAGAAAAGGTACGTTCCGTTCTTTCCCTAATACTTCTTCTACGACTAAGTGGGGCCAAGGGTCCAACAAACGAGACTTGCCGAGTCGAAATAAAAAAGTAAGTGGAGCTACCAAATTCAACAAACCAATTGCCGAATCGAGTAAAGGAAAGATGGATGCCCAACCAAATAGATCCCGAGACATCAAATGCTTCAAATGTCTTGGAAGGGGCCACATCGCAAGCCAATGCCCGAACCAAAATGCGATGTTTGTTCGAGATGATGGAGAAATTGAATCCGAAAGTGAACAAGAGAACGAGGCTGTTGAACAACTCGAAGAAGAGGAAGACATCGAACAAGCCGAGAATGGAGAAATCTTGGTTGTGAAAAGAAGTCTCACTTTGCAAGGTGCTGAAAATGATCAACAATGCGAAAATATCTTCCATACGCGATGTCAAGTGCAAGGTAAGATTTGTTGCGTGATAATCGATAGGGGAAGTTGTACAAATGTGGCTAGTACGTTGATGGTGGAGAAACTCGGATTGGCCACCACCAAACATCCCCATCCGTATAAACTCTAATGGCTTAACGATGGTGGAGAATTAAAGGTAACAAAACAAGTGCTCATTTCATTCACAATCGGAAAATATCAAGATGAAGTGATGTGCGACGTTGTACCGATGCATGCGGGGCATCTTCTTTTGGGACGTCTGTGGCAATTCGACAAGCGAGCAATTCATGATGGTTACACAAATCAATTCTCTTTCAAACATATGGGACGAATGGTGACTCTAGCTCCGTTATCACCGAAACAAGTGTACGAAGATCAACTCAAAATGAGGAGTTCGATTGAAAAATCAAAAGAAATCGAGAGAGAGCAAAAAAATGAAAAGAGTGAAGAAAGGAAGAAAAACAAAAAGATGAGTGATAAAAAAAGAGAGAGTGATTCAAAAGAAAAAGAAATGAGTGATGAGATTGAAAAAAAGAATTTGTTTGTAAAAGAGAGGGAAGTTCGAAAATCGATGCTATTGAAACAACCATTGTTGGTTCTTTTGTACAAGGAGAGCTTGCTTGGCACTAACGAATTTGATGACAAATTGCCTTCTTCTATTTTGTCTGTGTTGCAGGAATTTCAAGACGTATTCCAAGAAGAAATCCCGAGTGGGTTACCACCTATTCGTGGAATTGAACACCAAATCAATCTTGTGCCGGGAGCCGCAATTCCAAACCGACCTGCTTACCGGAGCAATCCTGAAGAGACGAAAGAATTACAAAAGCAAGTAAATGAACTCCTTGAAAAGGGCTATGTGCGTGAAAGCCTTAGTCCATGCGCCGTGCCTGTTTTACTAGTTCCGAAGAAGGATGGAACGTGGAGGATGTGCGTGGACTGCCGTGCTATAAACAAAATAACTATCAAATATCGTCATCCTATACCACGATTGGATGATATGCTTGACGAGCTAAGTGGCGCGAGTTTATTTTCAAAAATCGACCTTAAGAGCGGTTATCACCAAATACGGATGCGTGAGGGAGATGAGTGGAAGACTGCGTTCAAAACGAAGCATGGGCTTTACGAATGGCTCGTTATGCCATTTGGCTTAACGAACGCCCCAAGCACATTCATGAGGCTTATGAATCACATTTTAAGACCTTTTATTGGTAGATTTTGCGTAGTATACTTCGACGATATATTGATCTATAGTAAAAATTTGGATGAACATATTTTACATTTAAAATCTGTTTTGGAAGTATTGAGAAAAGAAACCTTGTATGCTAATTTGAAGAAATGTGATTTCTGCACTAACAAGGTTGTGTTTTTAGGTTTTGTTGTCAGCTCGGAGGGTCTTGAAGTCGATCAAGAGAAGGTCAAGGCGATCCAAGAATGGCCCCGTCTGACAAATGTCTCCCAAGTCCAAAGTTTCCATGGACTAGCAAGTTTTTACCGTCGATTCGTGCCAAATTTCAGCACCTTAGCCGCACCTTTAACCGGGGTTATTCGTAAGAATTCCAACTTCATTTGGGGAGAGGAACAAGAAAAATCCTTTTTGAAAATTAAAGATTGTTTAACTCATGCACCGTTATTAGCTTTGCCTAACTTTGATAAAACTTTCGAGTTAGAATGTGATGCATCAGGTTTAGGCATTGGAGCTGTTTTGATGCAAGATGGTCGTCCTATTGCCTATTTTAGCGAGAAACTGAATGGTGCTATCTTAAACTATCCAACATATGACAAGGAGCTCTATTCGTTGATCCGAGCCTTAGAAACGTGGCAACACTATCTTTGGCCCAAGGAATTCGTCATACACACCGATCATGAGTCCTTGAAGTATTTAAAGGGGCAACACAAGTTGAATAAGCGACACGCTAAGTGGGTAGAATTTCTCGAATCTTTTCCCTACGTTATTAAATATAAGAAAGGTAAGGAAAACGTAGTGGCTGATGCACTATCTCGAAGGTATGCGTTGATACGGCCACGCCTTGGGCACACTTTTGGACCAGCTCCCTAAGCATTGTTTGCAAATCCATGCAAGCTGAATTAGTTCAATTCCTTCTCATTGAGCTCTGTTTAGCTTGTTTCCAGCTCACTCGAGCTCAAGTCAACTCATTCAAGCTCAATTCAGCTCAATCTTAACCTAATGAGCTTATTTTTAGCTTTCTTTAGCTTGCATTTATTTTCCTGAAATAAATCATTTAATTTGTCTTTAGTTGAATTAGTTGTTTATTTTAAGTTAATTAATTTGTTAATCTGGACAAATAATTAATTAAGTGTTTTAATTATATCTAAATTAAATACTTAATTAATTATGATGTTTTAAATATGTATGAAATTGTTAATATGTATGGCCAAATTTAATGTGCAAATTATTGAGTTCATATGCTGCTAATTTAATGTGTTTGAAATGCATTTAACTTGCTGATTTAATTTGCTGCAGGTTCATGAACGGATTGGTGCAATGTATGGGAGTGTGCATGCACAATTGAGGTTCAATGGATGGCATTTAAAGGAGCACATGCATTTGGGACGTTCATAGAAGAGGGAGTTGCTGAAAGTTCATGTATTTGAAGATTCATGGATCATATTTATGGGGGAAAATACATGGGACGTTTCATGCATGATTCATGCATTTTCAAGATGACCATTCAAGTATTTTAGGCACATTAATGCCTCATTCAGCCAAGGGAGATGTAGGATCATTAAAGAGCTGCACATTCATGGAATTATGGAGATTCTTCAAGGCTAAGGATGCATGAATGCATCAAGTGAAGCATCATGATGGTTCGGCCAATTCATGTACCATCTTCAAGCATGAACTGAATTTTAATTCTATTTGTGTGAACATGTTAAATACCTGTGTGAACAGAATTTAAGTTAGTGTGAACAACATAGATGCCGAATATCAATAGGCATTTTAGGCTTATAAATAGCTTACTTGTTTATTGTAAAAGGTTACAGAATTTGATTATTGAAAACTTGATTGTGAGGTTTCCTCCTATCCTATTTCGTACGAGTCTCGTTCTGACTTATCTAGCTCGCTAGTGGCGTCAACCCGACTTCTTGAACTTATCACCATCCTGGTGTGGCGTTCATCCACCTTTTTATACCTTTGGTTCCTACCTCTCTATAGGTAACGGGTCAAGGTCCATCTTCGACAATCCATTTAATCCACCTTGAGCAATATAAGTCCCGGGGCAATACTTCATATAGTATTGAATCGTTCTTCACTTGAGTTCTATTTTTCCATTGCATTTTCACTATTAAATTATAAACAATATTTCTTTATTTCACCGAGCCTATCAAACATCTATCCAAACCATCTTTTGAACCCATTTTCTCAACTTCCGCTATAAAAATCATCTAACTCCATCTATCTACAAATTCGAACAAACTTCTCGTAGACGATCGGGCATCTTAAGTGAACCCGACTCCATCAATCGAGCCGGATCACATCATTTGGTATCAGAGCTTGCAAAACGAGGAGCACCAATGTTCGTAACAAGGCCGCAAGTAGGTTCGGAACGTGAAAAGAAAAATAAAAAAAAATTCGAGTTGTAATTTAATTTTTTTCCTTCCTTGTATTTACCTTACTATTGTATTGGAGTATCACAAAAAAAACGAAATTCAAAAAAAAAAGAAGTGAGCAAAAAAAGAAAAAAAAAGTAAAGGAAAAGAACAAAAAAAAAGTGGAAAGTATTGCGAGTTTTATTTTCATCTCTTATTACTCCGATCATCAAGTTTCCCTTCCTACCATTATTTACCCATCCCAACGCCACACTTTAAACCAATTTTCTTCTTTATTCAGCCTACCCTACACCCGACATTATCCCTTGTAACCAATTTGAAACCGACCCTCAAGCAGCAAATTAAGTCTACCGAGACAAATCACGAAATTGTGAGAAGAGGTTGAGTGGAAAAAGGCACGAGTGAAATTACATCAAAGAAAAAGCCAAAATTTGAATGTAAACACGAGTGCGAGTGAAAATCATTATTTCCTTTTCGAGCGAATTTGTGAGGTTTGTGGTAAGGTATTTATTTTCTTTATTATTTTTTTTCTAACATCTTCTTGTCATTACTTAATCATGTCTCGAGAAACATTTCCCGAATCAGAATTCCAATATTTGATGCAAGAGATGCGTAGAATGGTGAAATCAAAATTTGATAAATTGCATGATCGATTGGATCGAGTGGAGGAAAGAGCCCGATGGAAGCCAAACTCACCGGGTGAAGAGACGGAGACAAGATCATCACGAAGGCACACATCCATTGATTTTTTGGGAAGAGATTCATACCATGATTCCTATTCAACGAGGAACTCAAGACGAAGCAAAGCAAGTTTTGAGTTTAAAGCTTTCCGAGGTGACGAACGAGAAATCACAAGTAGTCCTTCGTATGCACCGAGGTATTCGTCCGCCAAGAATCAATCTCGAAGAGGTGATCATTTTTTGTATGAAAGTCGTTCCAATTATACCCAACGAGAGTCATTTCGTGCTGATTCATTTGTAACATCTCCATCCTATAATGAAAGAGCGAGGCAAAAGAAAAAGAAATAAGAAGAAAGGAAAGACAAGAAATGTTGATGAGAGAAAATGAGCATATATGGAATGAAATCGAGAGACGAAAAAAGAAATGAAAGAAAAGGAACAAGAAATTAAAAAAGAGAGTGAGATTGAAGAAAGAAACAAGAGTGTAAAAGAAACGAGTGTCATGGAAAAAGAAATTGAGATTGAAAAAGGATGTGAAAAAGAGAAAGAAATCGAAAAAGAAATTGAGATTGAACAAAAGTGTGAGGAAAAAGAGAAAATTGAAAAGAAAGAAAAGACAATGAGTTAGAAAAACAAACGAGAGAAAAGGAGGCAAAAGAGCAAGAAAAAGTGAGGAATCTGTTTACTAAACCACATGAGAATTTGTCTTGTTTTGTTTCCTCTTTTCAGGTCTCCGGAAGGCCAAGTGACGATAATTTTCAACTCCAATACCTCTCGAAGGAGAGAAGGTTCATTTTGGCTGAAAAAGGTAATGTTCTCAACGATCCTAGTTCGCCTATGCCAAAAGGTAAGCAAGGTATGAATGTTGAAAATTTTAAAGCACTTCTGCCTTACTCGATTGTTGATGGACACACTGTTGATGATTTGGTCTTTAGAAAGAATCTAAACTTTGACGTGGCTATTTGTCATTCTTTGATTGATGATGATCCATTTGTTTTGTCTAATGATAAGAAGATTCTTGCATTTGAAAATATCATTTTGATGGTATTGGTTGTTTATCTTAACTTGCAATGGAATGCATGTTTTGGATGCGCAAGATGAAAGTCCGTATAAATTGTTCATTTTATCTATTCCATGAAAAGGATTGGAAATGTATTGTTGAGTATGGTATTGGCAAGATTTTTGATGAAGAACGAATAAATCAGCACCAACAAAATCTAGAATTGAGTGATCAAAAGTCGACATATCATTTGCTTGGTTGTGTTGATCATGTGGATATCTAATTTATGGTGTGAAATTTCCATGTTTTCATAAATATTTTCGAATGAAATTTAAAGGGTTTGCTTGTTTGAATTTGAGTATGCTAACACCATCGTTGTTTAATTTGTGTAAATTGTTGGAGATAAAAGGACTCTTTTTGCCATTTGGATCGAGTAGTCAAAATCATGTCTTAATCCTGGAGTTTGTTATTATGAATCATCCATGAAAGAAAGCAAGTATCGTAAATTTTGTTTGAATGAATGTGTAAACAATTTTTGTTTGTATGATGCTTTGTCTTTAAGTTTGAAAATGAGACATGTGAATCTTGTTGGTTTGTTAAGTCAAAATCCATATTTTGTTTTCGAAGGTTGTTCTCAATATGGTCTAAAGATCTGAACATGTTTTGCATGATAATCATTTTGAGATGTTTAGTGTTCTTTCTATGAAGTCTGTCATGAAATTGCTAAATCAAATTGAAATGGCAAGAGAAAATTTTGTTTTGACCCCGGAGATTATTATTCTTTGTTCTTGTTAAAAGGGCTTGGATTCTGTAATTCTGATCTTCGAGATTATGCCTTTCGACTGTTTTGTGATTTAGGTTTGTTTCTATCGAGAAAAAAGGTAAGAACAATTTCTATTTTGACCCTGGTATCAGTTTATTTGTTCGAATTGTGAATCAAATTTTGGAAAGTTCCTTTGTGTTTAATCTTCATTGTGTCACAAATTTGTTTTATCTTTTAAAGGTGACAATGTGAAGTGGTACCCTCCTAAAGAGGGAGGGCATGCGAATGAGCTTCTTTGATCCGAGTCAATTGTGGCTTTCAAATCATCAACAATTTTTGCGAGTAAATGGCCCGATTTGGGGACAAATCGCTTTAAAGAGGGAGGGATGATACGGCACGCCTTGGGCACACTTTTGGACCAGCTCCCTAAGCATTGTTTGCAAATCCATGCAAGCTGAATTAGTTCAATTCCTTCTCATTGAGCTCTGTTTAGCTTGTTTCCAGCTCACTCGAGCTCAAGTCAACTCATTCAAGCTCATTCAGCTCAATCTTAACCTAATGAGCTTATTTTTAGCTTTCTTTAGCTTGCATTTATTTTCCTGAAATAAATCATTTAATTTGTCTTTAGTTGAATTAGTTGTTTATTTTAAGTTAATTAATTTGTTAATCTGGACAAATAATTAATTAAGTGTTTTAATTATATCTAAATTAAATACTTAATTAATTATGATGTTTTAAATATGTATGAAATTGTTAATATGTATGGCCAAATTTAATGTGCAAATTATTGAGTTCATATGCTGCTAATTTAATGTGTTTGAAATGCATTTAACTTGCTGATTTAATTGCTGCAGGTTCATGAACGGATTGGTGCAATGTTGGGAGTGTGCATGCACAATTGAGGTTCAATGGATGGCATTTAAAGGAGCACATGCATTGGGACGTTCATAGAAGAGGGAGTTGCTGAAAGTTCATGTATTTGAAGATTCATGGATCATATTTATGGGGGAAAATACATGGGACGTTTCATGCATGATTCATGCATTTTCAAGATGACCATTCAAGTATTTAGGCAATTATGCCTCATTCAGCCAAGGGAGATGTAGGATCATTAAAGAGCTGCACATTCATGGAATATGGAGATTCTTCAAGCTAAGGATGCATGAATGCATCAAGTGAAGCATCATGATGGTTCGGCCAATCATGTACCATCTTCAAGCATGAACTGAATTTAATGCTATTTGTGTGAACATGTTAAATACCTGTGTGAACAGAATTTAAGTTAGTGTGAACAACATAGATGCCGAATATCAATAGGCATTTTAGGCTTATAAATAGCTTACTTGTTTATTGTAAAAGGTTACAGAATTGACTATTGAAAACTTGATTGTGAGGTTTCCTCCTATCCATTTCGTACGAGTCTCGTTCTGACTTATCTAGCTCGCTAGTGGCGCAACCCGACTTTTGAACTTATCACATCCTGGTGGCGTTATACCTTTTTATACCTTTGGTTCCTACTTCTATGGTAACGGTCAGTCCATCTTCGACAATCATTTAATCCACCTTGGCAATATAGTCCGGGTATACTTCATATAGTATTGAATCGTTCTTCGCTTGAGTTCTATTTTCCATTCCATTTTCACTATTAAATTTATAACAATATTTCTTTATTTCAACCGAGCTATAAACATCTATCCAACCATCTTTGAACCCATTTTCTCAACTTCCGCTATAAAAAATCATCTAACTCCATCTATCTACAAATTCGAACAAACTTTCACAGAGTTGCATAATCATACCATGCATTAATCGACGGTCTATAGATTCACTCACACATGCATTATCAAAAACAAGAATCTTTTATCAACCATCAAAACAGATAGATCATCAATAAATAAAATAGGACAGTCAAGCACGTTTCGATCTAAGTGTTCATCAACACGATCTTTATCACTATCCGAGGAGTACAAAAGTGTTTCAAAGGTTTCAAGCATCTTACCTCGATAAGCAGAAGAATAAGGGTCGATTTTACCTTTTTCATTTAAAACAAACCTTCGCTCATCGGGGGCATAGTGTAGTCAAATCTTCGTTGTTGAGTTAACGTTTGTCAAATGGAACTCAAACTTCATGTACAACCACATAAACTGTTTAACGTACGAATATAAATTGAAAACAAATTTGGAAAATTTCGTTACCTTATTCTCCAAAACAGATTTGGACAAATTCAAGGATTTTACACAAGGTAAATCAAGAGAATAACAAATCACGCTTCTTTTTGTAATGACTTTTCAACCACAATCGAAGAGTAACAATTAATCGGATCAAAATGAGGGGATCTTTTAAGAACTAAGTCACCAAAAGTTTTATCAATAATTTTCAAATCTGCACTGGACTCGGTTTCTAAAATTTCCTTACCTCGCTTACCTTCGGGATCATGTAGTGTGATTTCATCTTTGCTTAAGTTGATCGTATGAAAGCGTCTTTCATTTGAGAGGTATTGAAGTTGAAAGTTATCTTTCGATCTTTCGGGAACCTGAAAAGTAGCAACATAAGAAAAATTCATATCTTGGTTAGTGGAAACATTCCTCACTACCCTTTCCACGTCTTTTTCTTTTGTTTCTTTTTCTAATTCATTTTCTCTTCTTTCTTCAATTTCTTTTTCACTCTCAATCTCTTTTTGCTCTTTTTCATTCTCTTTTTCTTTTTCCTCACTTGTTTTAACAGAATTTTTCAGTTTGATTTGGTCCTCATGGACTTGTTCCAGAGTGAGCGGCACTAAGGTGAGTTTCTTTCCTTGATGCTTGAAAGAATACCTATTGGTACGACCATCGTGAGTGACTTTTCGATCCAGTTGCCACGGTTCTCCTAGCAACAAATGGCAGGCTTGAATAGGCATTACGTCGCACACAACTTCGTCTTGATACTTACCGATAGAAAAGGCGATGCGCACTTGTTGAGTGACCCTAATTGGCCTTCGTTGCTAAGCCCTTGTAGTTGATAAGGTTGTGGATGCTTGGTAGTGGTTAAGCAAAGCTTTTCCACCATCGTCGTGCTGGCTATGTTCGAGCAACTTTCACCATCAATAATAACTCTACAAAGCTTACCTTGTACGTGGCAGCGAGTATGAAAGAGATGTTCTCGTTGCTGCTCGCTCTTTGGTTTTGCCAAAGATGATTGTCCATGATCATGACTATCATCATCCATTCTAGGGACACGTTGAGGGTTGCACCTATGGGGCTGGTTATCCCTATCTTCCTTAATTGGATCTCGATATTGATGTTTTTGATTCACTCGTACCTCATTCAAAGTAGTATTCAATGCTTGAAGTGTAGCATTTATTTGTGTGATTGCAGCAGTATGTCTGTCTAACTGTTGTTGGACTTTCATAAGTGCATCATTATTATCACCTTTAGACATCTTCAAAACCTGTAAAAAATAAACACTCAACACTCAAAAATAAAAGTTAGCAAACCTCACCATTAATCACTCAAAAAGAAAAATCAAATTCTCAATGAGGTCGAATTCAATCTTGTGAGTTCTTTATCAGAGTTTATATCAACCAATTAGAGAGTGTGAACCAAACTACCAAAGAATCCTAATTTGCACTAGGATGCCAAAAACTGACGAGACACCAATTGATTCGTGTTGCACCGAGGAAGAATTGGGCACACGTTTAAATCCTACTAACACAAAAAACAAGAAGGTGTTAGATATTGTAAAGGGAGAATAAAAAGCAAACAAATGAAATCCTACAGCTAAGAATCAATAAAAATTGTTGAAAACAGAAAACCCGAAAAACTGCGCGAGTAACTTGACAACTTCGTTCGAGGTGTTCCTGATCTCCAAAAATCACGAAATTAAATCTGGAGTGTCCTTATATATTGAATTTTCGATCTGGAAATTTTGGGCACCAAATTCAACCCGCTGGATCTTTTTTAAATTTTTATTGAATTTCGTATTTTTTGATTTTTTTGACTTTTTGACTGATTTTTTTGCGGGAATAATTTTTTTATATTCAATCACAGTGCCAAAAACATGTATATAAAATTTCAGATCAATAGGACAACGTTTACCCACTCAAATGAATTTTTTTTGAACAATTTTTCTGGGTAAAACTGCTGTTTATGCTTTAAAAAATAAAGATCAGTTTAGAAATCAACCAAGAACACCCAAAACGCCCAAAATCTGATACCAAATGATACGGGGTTGCGCGCGGACCAAGATCGAGTTGCCAAGTCACGGGAAACTCCTACGAAAACCCTAAACAATTAGATCTGAAACGAAACAGAAAATTAAAGATTAGATTTTTGAATTTTCAGATCTGAAATAAAATCCCCAAATCAGCAAAGAATCAAATTGAGAATAGAAATAAGTGTTAGGGTTCTTGAAACCCTCAAGGAGATTGTGATTCTGCCCAATTGAACACCAAGATAGTTTTCCCCAAATTTCGACAATCTAATTTCACCAAAAAAGAGTATGGAAAAACCTAGAAATTGGAGATTTTTGGGCTGATTCCTTAAGATAGAAAAAGGCTGAAAACACAATAAGAACAGAAAATAGATTAGATAATGATTCAGCACAAGTAGAAATAAAGAAAAAATTGACAGTAAGAAATTAAAAGATAAGTCCTAAGAAGCCTTGAAATCTCGAAAGATCTCACAACTCCCTTCAAACGGCTCTAATCTCCCCTCCAAAGAATATCAATGGCAAGAAGAAGGTTGAAGATGGCTCCCACAATCACAAGATTGTTAAAACAACTTCTAAAGAAACTCAAGA